>NC_091947.1:28737027-29037027 GCF_041260155.1 Ptychodera flava
GCCTAACTAGTCTCAAACAGAACTTATTAGTTTACCATGAACAATATCTGGTTTCATAAACAACTGGACCCTACAAGTATCTGAGCACATATATTTTTACGATTATGAAGATTTTGGGGGAAGCAACCTTCAGAATAAAGGGAAGGGCCCATGGGTAACAGTTGTTCCATTATTTGAACAACTGTCAATCATTCAGTGATGAATAGAGGTGTAAACTGCACAAACATTTGCTGTGCATACTAGAACAATTACGATGGAAACAAACCATGTGCAGGCTTAGCTATATATGGTGTTCAAAAGATGAAGACTTTGTGCAATTATTGACTTTCTTTTACTAGGATCTAAGGTGTAGTGATTGATTCAAATATTTTGGACGTGAGCTAGCAAGAAGACTAGTAAATACAGACTTGCCCTAGTCACCTGGCTTTACTCAGTCTTGTGATAGCATAGAAATACTGTCATTATGGAATTTATAAATGTTAGGAAAGTTCTTCAGGTAATTTCTGTCATCAAACCCAGTACAGGTTAGAAAGGCCTTCTACTCATTGGAAGGTGCTTGAGTGACAAATGCCAACAACAAGGTTAAATATGCCTAAACTAGTCTCAGTCAAAACTTTATTGTGTATACCATGAGCATATCTGGTTTGTCTAAAATTGAGCCGTCTGATCCTGCAGAACTACCATTCATGTGGTGTAGACATTGGCAGCCAGCGCAGATGAATCATACTGATGATGTACATTGTTGAATGGTTACCGCGTACCATGCCCACACCAGTGTGGTTGTCTTTGATGATTGTGCCCTATTCATATCGTTGAGGGCGCCATCCCACAGAGCCAATATTTTCCACACTGCACAAAGTCCCATATTATACATGTACAGTCTGCGTGTCCTGCACTTGGTCCCTCACCTGTCAATTTTCGATACTCCAAAATACCTGAGAGTTGTTGTAAATCCTCCTAGCAAGCTCCTGTTTTTTATGATGTTAAATTTGATACTTTACTTGTTTTTGAGTATTCCCATGGTGTAACTAAAATGTCTGTTTACCTTACAAATGTTATTTATGATGAAGCAGAAAAGGGTAAATCATGTGGGTACATGATGTCAAAATGGTTTCTCTGGGGATGGGTAAAGCATGGTTTAATCAAAGGGTTGGCAGTGATGTAAACTTTATTAACTTAATCAAGCAGTGTTGTCAGGACATCGACATTCAAAACTGGCACAGTCATTTATGTTGTTTCCTAAATTGGATTGTTATGGGAATTTTAAATCTACTTTAGAGCAAGAATTGTACTTGAAAATTATCGAGAAAGACTGCTACAGAGAGGTCTGATGTTGACTCAGGATCTCAGCACACTCATTGAGGATTGAATCAGATCAAAGATTGCGCAACAAATGTGATGAAAGAATAAGGAGAAAGACGAATTTCATTTCTGCATCATATGTCGATTCTATCAAGAATTGTGAGCTAAATATTTTCCCAGTTACTTTTATGCAGCACCATCCTATGATAAAACCATTTCTCTTATGCAGTCCAGAGTGAGCTCGTGTTCTGCAATCTTGCCAAATTTGTCTTTTTTTGCCATGGGAAAAGTGCTTTGAAATACATGATGGTCTCGTTACATAATGTTTGTCTATTTAAATACAGCTTCTCTGCTATTTGGAAGTTTTGATTTTGCCACCTTCTCGTTGGACTTTGTGATCAGTCATGGACTTTAGAGGCTGGTGGCCTATGGTATCTGAATAAAATCACTACAGTTACTTACTGAAATGAACCAAGGAAACAAAGGCTATAATTATAAGTACGGTATATTGGTCCAAGCATGATATGAGGGGAACAGATTACTGATAACACAGATAATATGAAAGGTTCGTACCATTAACAATACAATCGATATACAGAGCATGCAAGAAAATACACCCATCCAGACTTCGTGTTAATCCTGATCTCTGGCCTTGTCAAGCGGGGGTTTAAGATTTTGAGCAGGAATGATCTCTTTTGTACTTCTAATACGAAACTCCCCTTTGCAAAAAGCCTTTTTAAAAGTGGTATGACTCAACAAGAGACCTGGCAGCTGATAGAAGTCAGCTGTGCTACTGATATTCATGCATTGATTATTTGTGATTGATGTGAAAATAATATTAAAAGCTAACTTGTAAGGTAATTTATGAAATTTTGATGTGACAGTGATTTCCTGTAGTAAATTCAAAAGGAATCAATGTACTACATTTGAATCTAATGCACTCAAATGTTTTTCAGATATTGTATCAACACGCATTCCATGTAATTCATTTGTCAGTGGACATGATATGGCATGTTTCTGATTGGAATAGGCAACTGTGGGCTTTATTTAAACAAATAATGGAAACATATCGAATGTGGCAATTGATCTCTCATATACATTTTTCTAATATTTGATACCATACTTCGACCAAAAACTGGCAAAACGTGCCCAAATAATATAATTGTACATTCCATCACAATTTGAACAAACCTGGCCAAAATCAAGCTCCAGCACAGAAACCTTTATGCTACATTTCAAAGATATTATACCAGAACGTTTTGAGAAGACCTTTTTTTCTACCTAAAATGACAAATATTATCTCTCATTTACAGCAATTGCAGCTGAGATATGCACATTCATTGACTTGGTAACAAAGGTACTGAATATGTTCTGTTAGTTACAGTGAATTTGATTGTGGCAACACAAACCTATGTAGCATTTATGTTTTCACATGTAAAATGAAATCTTTCAAATTCCATAGGGAAAGTCACAACACAACCTCTACTTAAGCTCTGGAATGGATCAACTCATTTCACTTATATGATATAACATGGAAGGACATCTCATATGGTACTAAACAAGCAAACAATTGCAAAAGAAAGCAATTTCACATCAATTAACTAAAATATTGCAGCTAGACATGATCATTTCAAACGTACCATATCTACAAATTCTGTACCAATGAACGTCTCAAGTTTCTTTATAGCTCCATCAATATCTTCCTTTTCATCAGCAAAGATATACAGTAACAGTGTATTCCATTTTTTCACAATATCACCTGGGCTTGCTCCTTTCCAAGACGTCCATTTTCTGGTAAATTCACCAAATTTATCTGCATGTTGAATTGAAATGAAGGTGTAATGGTTCAATAAGTCACAGGATAAAATGAACAAGTGGCTTTTCAACATTTTTTGCACACAATAGAATATTCAATCAAGTTAATTTCTCTGTGATGAGAATTCCTTTTTAGCTCAAGTGTTCACACACATGCGCTAAGATTACACTGATCATAAATGACTGATCACACTTGGATATATCAGCCATGAAGGATATAAAGGTATGACATGAAGTGAATTGCAAATTTGCATATTTGATGAACTTTCCTAATTAAGGAGATATATCTAACTTGACTTGATCAAAGTTGATGAAACTTGCTATGCACATTGAAAATACAATGATATAATGTTATTGAAAGTCATTTAGCATTTTATTTCAGCTAATTTCCTAACTAGGGATATATCTGAATGACTTGATCAATTTGAAAGTAGATGAAAGTTGCATTATACATTGAAGATACTATTGATATAACATTATTGAAAGTAATTTATCATTTTTACTTTGGCCAATTCCTAATTTGCGTATCTAACAAACTTTCCGGATTAATAGTGATATGTATATTTGGATTGATTTGATCAAAGTTGACAAAACTTGCTATATAAACAGAAGATACTATGATGTTATATAACAGACAGTCACCTTAGAATTTCAAATCATCTAATTACTAATTTGCACATTAAACAAACTTTCCTGACTTACGGACATATATTATCTGGATTGGCTTCATCAAAGTTGACGAAACTTGCTTTTAACACTGTGGATACTATGATATAACATTATTGAAGTCATTTGGCATTTTTACTTAAGCTATTTGCTAATTTGCATATTTAACAAACTTTCCTAATTATGGATATATATCTGGTTGAATTTGTGGGTGAACAAAACTTGCTCTGTATAGTGGAGATACTATGATGTAACACTTATTACAGTTGTTTTAGCATTTTTAGGTAATTTACTTATTCACATTTTCAATAAACTTTTCTCATCAGAAAAATACATTGGAATAGACTTGATCAAAGCTGACAAAAGTTGTTATGTACATGGAAGACACTATGATAAAATATTAATGAAAGTTGTTAAGCATTTTAAATGAGCTAACTATTAATTTGCATATTTAATGAACTTTCTTAATTAGGGATATTTATATATCTAAATTGACTTGATCAAAGTTGACAAAACTAACTATGTACATTGAAGGTACTATGATATAATATTCTGAGAAATCATTTAGCATTTTTACTTAAGCCAATTCATAATTTATATATTTAATGAACTTTCTATATTAAGGACATAAAACTAGAAGAACTATACCAAAGTTTATGAAGGTTACTATGAATATTGATGAGACAATATTATTGTATTAGTAGTAGTAGAAGACATTTTGCATTTCATGTCAGGCATTTGATAATTTGCTACTTTATTGAAAATTCCAAATTAGGCACATAAACAGTAAGGACTTGACCAAAGCTGATGAAAGTTGGTATGTCGCTGATTGGTAATTAGTATATTTAATGAACTCTAAAAATAAGTGATAACTTGAGGGATTTGACCAAAATTTTTAATCAGCTGACATAGCAACTTTCAGAAGCTTTGGTCAGGTCCTCCTTGTTAATGTGGCTAATTTGGAGTGTTCATTAAAATTACAAATCACCAATTAGCTGACATGAAAATGCAAAATGTCTTTCACTAATACAATATCATTGTCTCATCAGTATCCATAGCAAGTTTCATTAACTTTGATCTTGTCGATTCAGATGTACATCCATAATTATCAAAGTTCATCAAATATGCAAATAAATAATTAAGTGAAGTAAAAATGCTAAATGACTTTCAATAATAATATATTACAGTATCTTCTGAATGGTTCTCTATACAAGATGCCATTACCCAAAGCTTTTTGCATCAATCCTCTTTTGTCCTTTGCTGGTTTTCCAAGTAAACTGACCATTGCCTGCTGAAAAGTTTGCACCATTGGTCGTTGAAAGAGTACAATACGGATTAGCTTGAGACACTGGGTGTTTCGTTGTTGGTGTTGGTAAAAGTCATCAATCGCTGTCAGAGTTTGCTCAGCCACTGTTGCAGCATCTTGTGCAAGGGCACCTAAAAATTACAGGAAACACATGAATATGCTATATAGATTTGATGATTCACTCAATATGCCTGATATCCACATATAAATCTATTGGAGCATAAAAAACTTGATTCCTTGCAATAAATAAAAAAGTAAGAAACTTTCAAAGAAAAGACAGAAGCTTCCCACCAGTGCTACATATGGGAGACCTAGCATATTCAAAATATGGATACTTCAATATGTTTAACACAATTAAGAAACTTAATTCATTTAATTCGTTTAACAATATGTATAATAGTGAAGCAACCAAGATTGCAAGTGGCAATTTTTTATTGATAGATAATCATCAGTAAGGCAAGGAAAAGAAAGGGTTTGCTTAATTTTCCCAACACACATCTATCGAAACAAGCTAGTCAATTGTTTTGTTCACATTTGCTCTAAAAAATTACGTACAAGAACACATGAAAGTGGGCTTTTGCATCACAGAAAATGTTGATACATGTAAGCACTATACTTCTAGTTTTGAACAGAGAACATATCATTTTTATCACACTCACAAGCCAAGTTTGTCATCTCTCGACAAAAAATACAGGATTATCCTGTTTTCTTTCTATGTCGGTCACTACAAACTGCATCTATGTCGTAAATTTTGGCGCATCAGAACTGTTTTGTGTCAATCTTCAACAGGCTTGTCAATTCAAACAAATATGGCTGCTGGTATTGGGCAGAAGGTAGTTTTATTGCTCATTGCTGTACCATCACAGAAACATACCAGGTAAAACAAATTACCATTGACTGGCCTAGTTTTGATATGATGGTATGCTGACAACCTAGCAGGTCATGGTAAAAAAATTGTCAATCAAAACACAAAATGATAACATCTACAAAGGCAATGATGTAACATATGACAAGTGAGTAGGTCATCAAGAAGATTTGTTCCCTACCAGTTCCAATTGCTGGCATTGCCAATGACTTGACCTGCTTCTGTTCAGCAAACAGCAGCATCCGTGTGATACTATCGTCCAACTTTTGATAAGGGGTTATCATGTGAATTATGTTGTTACACTGTAGATTGCCGCTCTCGTCATTACAACAGTATCTGCCTGTTGCCTACCTAGAAATTTAGATCATATATTATGTGTTGTTATTTGCCAACAACTTACAACTATGTATCTTCAATATCGTAACCTGATATTGGCCAAATCAACCAAATCTAAAAGTCAATTTATCATGATTGACATCATTACACACCACTGGGATATGTTTCAGGTTATATCTATATTATCGACTACTCTGTATTGATCAATTGTTTTATGTGTCAGCACATAGCAATAATTTGGGGCCGCCAGTTTCACATTGAATACAGCCATATCTGACCAAAGAAGATCACTTTAAAGTTACATTACAAACTACTACATAAATGTATGGCAAAATATTAGGCATTAACACTCCAGCTTACCCAAACTTTTGCATTCTTTCACAATTCCCTGTCCTCCTGCAGCTACAATTGCTTTGGATACACCACCTGTAAATGTTGAAAAAGTTTTTAAGAAATTAAAAAATGGCGATTGCAGTTATCTGTGTCAGCTCTTACTGTAAATAATGATAAGTTCTGAAGCATCTATTTTTTGGGGAAAAGTGACAAAATCTGTATTGCAGTTTTTTTATCTCTGGTTAAGTTGTAAGCGTAATTCCTATCAAATCCTAAGACAGAACCTCACAACCTTGGAGGGCGCTCTGTGGCATACCAAACAGGTATTCTCCCAAGTGATACGGTGTATCCTGCGGCAGTACTTTTCCTAACAGCACAACCAATACCACCGGTTCTTTAATCATGATCTTTCAATATTGTTATGATATGCCAAACGTAAATCGGAGGACAATTGGTGGGCTGAGGAAAGGTGCTACTTTATAATCAGATTTATCAAACAGGAAATTTGAATTGAAAACAAAAGATTGACAAAGTGTTAAAAGTACTAGTTACATCCACTCATGTAAGATCCAAGGATTGAGAACATATTGAACATAAGAGCACACACATCTTATATTCACGACTGGGGTGCCAAGTACATGTAGGCTTTGTTATGGCTGTTTGTGTACAACATAAAACCAAATTTTGTTCCAACTTCAGGAGTGCAGAGTGCAATCACGGAAGTGCATGTGACAGCTTGTGAAACTTGAAACATATTGCACTGAAGAGCATGAGACAAGGCCTGGCAATCATCTACTATGAGTGGGCAGAACTTAAGACATTATGCTAGGGGTACCTGGAAATGGTTGACAATATAGAAGGGACTTCTTTATGCCATTTTTAGTGCCTGCAAAACTCTTATTTTTCTCAATCTCAGATAAACATTAAGATGACAGACAGAATTTTAAATTTTCTATGGATATAAGTTTACTCTGAACGACTTACCCATGCTAAGATCAAGATCTTCATTAGAACTGTTAACAATTGCATCTATCCTTTCCTTGGTGATATCACCTGCCTGCACTTGTACGATGATGTTTCCAATTGTCATCTGACACCCATGAGGTGATTGTTTCAGGTTTTTGTAAGGGGAATCCTCCCCTTCAATTCCATCTACATTGTGATGAAACATATGGTGAAACCTATAATGGACATCCACAGCAATAGCAACAGTGTTCTTAATAAGGTACAATACCTGTACCTCTCATAGACAGATGGTCAAACTCTTGAACTTTATATTTTTGGTCTACCACTTATGGGGGCTCATTTTGGAGCCCAAAGTGTAAGTGCACATTTCAACAGATTTTTTTGAGAATTGAAATCTTATTTTTTCCATAAAGCTAACACAGGGATGGCAGCCATTTGGAATTTAAAGTGTTGGTAATATTGGGTTATTTGTTTCTCAAGTAGCAAAAGTTTGCATGGTGACCTCTGATTAGAGTTTTGGTAATATTGTGTTATTTGTTTCTCAAGTACCGAAAATTCATGACCCCTGATTGCATTTTTTAAGGTTTCCACTAGAATGATATTGTGTAAACCTTGAGATTAGTTTCTCTCCATTCCATCTTGCTGATATTTGTCCTAACACCTTTGAAGACGGAGTTTAGAAGGGTAGTCTAGATTAGTCAGACTGTACAAATTATTGATACAAAATCTATCCCCTTGATTTCCTTTTCACTTGCTAGTTGAGAAGTGGCAGGCTGTCTTCCAGCTTTTATCTGACCATGCTTTCATTATGAAAGGAATTTGACACCTCAAACACAGCATTTGTTTTGCTTATTTTAATCGTCTCACATTAACAGGCAGATTACATTCACACTGTTTAATTAGAGTTCAAAGACCATCCAACTGTTGGGCCAAGCAAATCAGAACATAGAGGTAAAGGGAAACCCCTGATCTGAAGACTGAACAACCAATCGTCAAGGTGTTATACTTTGATCAAATGCTATTAGACTAAGTGTACCTGGGAACAGTAATCTTTTGCCACTTAGTTAACCCTTTGAGTCCAGTATTTTTTTCCCATGAAAATTTTAGTGCAACATTTTACCAATTTTTATGAACTTTTTCTGTAATTTTCTGATAATTTTGGACCACATGAACACAAAATTTCATTGGCCACAGTTTTTTATCAAAAGTTTGGAAAAATCTGGCAAAAATTGACATGGGTTTATTTTATAACGGTGACAAAAATTCACTTTGGCGCTCAAAGGGTTGATACAGTTTACTCCAAGACATGTGGCTATCATAGCACATTTATATCAAAAAATCTGGATTGTGTTCATTACATAAACAACGAAAGAGAATGAAGCAAGGCATTGTATAGGTTAACCTAAATGCCAAGGTTGCCTGTAGGTGTGAAAGTCAAAAGTCATTTGGCCAAGTCACGGCTCCTCTATCACAGAGGGACTGTGGCCCCAGTAAAGTATTGGAACAAAGAATGGCAAACAAGCAAACGTAAGCAAGCTTGGCAGAAATGAAAGACTCATTTTCCACCATTAATACAGATTATTAATTGATGTTCATAATCATAATGCCAAATGTTCAAGAATAAATTCATATTTGCTTCAACGAACTTACTTGCACTTGAATGTGAACCATGTATAGGTTCTTCAAATTGTGTATTTCCTGCATATGAAGCACTGCCACCCTGCTGATAAGGTGGTTGCTGTTGAAAACCTAATTCAGACTTCTTTTTCGGTGATACCTTTCCACTGTGTCTTTTTTTGGTCAATTGATGTATTACATCTTTGAATGCCTGTCGAGTGAGGATATTTTATCAGTTTCAAATTGCCTCTCTTCAAAGTCTTTCTCTGATCAAATTCAATAAAGATCCTCTGAATAGCACCATCTTTCCCTAAAGCACACAGTTAGGCAACCCCTAAGTACACCAACTACATGAGAAGAAAAATGATCTTATTCTGAAATTTACAATGTTAACCATGAGATGCTTTGACAGTAATCATTTGTTCTCTAAAGAACAGCATTACTCTTTGCAGTGGCTTCATATCTAAACAAATCACATGTTTAGAGACTTCAAAAGGTTCACAAAAACGTGTCCCAACTTAGCAAAGCGTCAAAAAATAGGATTATTAAACTGACTGTGTATGAAGAAGGTATAAGGGTACATAGAAGAAGAAAATGTTAATGTATGTCAAGTTAACTTTCATATTTCCCCACATTTGGAAAGTCATACTGATGGTGAAAATTGTAGCATGTGTTTAAGTTCTGCTGCAAAAAAAATCACCAACCATTGTAATTTTTAGTTACTTATAAACAAAGCCAATTCTGGTAATTCTACTACTAAAACAGTAGTGAAGCTAGCAGACCACTATCTTTGCTGCAAATGATAGCATACACTTTATCTGTGTTGTAAGTAAAGGCATCTATTTCACTTACCTGGTGTGTTTGTTGATCTTTCTCATATATCACAAATCTTATTTCCTTCAAAGAACTGTTGGGACTACTAGCACTGAATTTTCGAGCTTCTTCATACATAACTTTAGCTGTAAAGTCTCTAGGAAAGCCAAGCCCACCAGTACCAATAGCAGGGAATGCAATGGAAAGCATTACAGCTTTGCTTGCTTTTTCAAAACACTTGCGCATCAGATCCCGCAATATCTGGTACATGGTGAATCAGAAAAAAAAGCAGATTTAATATCAAAATTGTGTTATATGATATCAAGTGCTGGAAATCTGAAACCCCTCACCCCCTGGGACCTATGAAATCATGTGGAGATTTTCAACTGAGTAGTGGGGCACAAAGAGTTGATCATAAGCCCTAAAGTACCGCAAAGGATGCACAATGCCATTTGCACACTGATCACGACGGGCGATGCACAGCGCAAATGTCTGAGTACATCCTTTGCGGTATTTTCATAAAAACATTATTATAATTGATTTGTTTAATGCAAATTCAATAATTTTCTTCCCATTAACAGCACTAGTATGGAGTGCCATCTTGTACGTGCTTCTGGGTAGCCTGTGAACTGCACATATAGAGCGCAAGACATATTCTGGCAATTGTCCAATGAGTCCTTTGAAACCGTTCAACAGTAAAAACGTAGTAGCAGCTTCAGAATGCATTGCATATGGGGTCTGATTGGGGATGCCTGGAAATTGTAATAATAACAATAATAATTTATTTATAAAACGTCAATATCCACAATAAAAGTGATCAAGGATGCTGAAATAAAATTTATACATCACAAAAAGCAATTAATAAACATAGGGCCAATGTCCCTGAAGCTACTGTAGACATGGATGGTATAGAGGACGTACATACCATAATACCAGATATAGCAAGTGCAAAGTGCCTTTTACAATATTCTTATGGCAGAAGAACTGTTTCAGTATGGTTTATACTTACAGACCCCCTATATACACATAAGAACTGGCAAAAATTTCCCTCAAAACACAAAATGAAGTATTTCCTAACTATATGAAATTGTTTCACTATAAGGTTATCCTATTTACCTAATATCATGAAAGCTGTCGGATTTGAAGAAACAAGCAACCTGACAGCCAATAGAACTCTGCTGTAGAGAATAACTGAGTGACGCATGTGTGGATGAAGAAGGTGACTTTTCTTTGCTAATTCATTTCAGGATGGCCTGACCAAACACAGCAAAAATAGCTGCAAAAATACCAAACTGAAGATTCCATCAATATATATATCACATTAAGATAAAGCATAGAAACCTGTATACCAAATATCAAAGCAATCAGAGAAGTAATTTTTGAGAAACAAATGTTTCACCAAAAATGGCAAAATTGTCCAAAAAATACAAAATTGTACATTTATCATGATTTGAATACATGATATTTTAATCATCCCTATAAATCTGTATACCAAATATCCATTACGGGAAGGCTCCATTAACTTAGGAATACCCTACTTCCCTAGAGGATCAATTTCACAGACCTGCCTTTCCTACAATGGCACTACAATAGTACCAGCTGGATTAGATAAACATAACAATGGAACATTCACCACCTTGAGGTATTAAAAGTCTCTGTTTGTCACCCGAGTTGCTCAGGCAAGGACTCGGGTTTCAGGTACCATGCAAGTTAATGCAGTCGTCCCCTAATGCAAAGTGATAAGACAGTGGTTTTTGTGAAAAAAAAATTTTTGACCAAAAATGACAAAAATTGCCGTAAAAATATAAATTTACATATTTCTGCACAGTTTCAAGAAATCTGATATGGGTCATCCCTAGGGACCTATACCCCAAATATCAAAGCTGTCAGACAAGCGGTTTTGATGAAATAAATTTTTGACCAAAAATGACAAAAAAATTCCTTAAAAATACAAATTTGCATATTTCATCACAATTTGAACAAATCTAAGTTGGGTCATCCCTAGGGAACTGTATACCAAATATCAAAGCTATCTGACCAGCGGTTATGAAGAAGATTTTTTACCAAAAACCTTTTTTGAGCTAATTTGCATATTTTCAACAATATCAAAAACAAACAAACAAAATGTTTCTCATAATCATATTTTGCACCTACACAAGAAATATTAAATCTGTAAGTACTGCAGTTCTCAAGATATTTGAGGGACGGAAATCCTCACAAACGGATATACATACATACATACATACATACATACATACCCTAGGATACATACCGGTACATACATACATACATACATACATACATACATACATACATACATACATACATACATACAGACTGACGACGGACACTGGACAGATACCCATCCCAATAGCTTCTATAGACTACCGGTATAGTCTATAGTAGCTAAAAAATCATTTAAAAAATTGAAAAAAAAAACCATTTAAAACCAAGTCTAAAAAGCAGGTCTGAAAAGGAAAAGTTTTAACATCAGTTTTAAAAGTTGACAGGTTGGAGAATGCCAATATCTAATAGAAGACTGTTTGGAAGAACAGGCGTTCCGTACAGCTTTTTTAGCAAAATCCCATTGTTCTGAATGGTAGATTTATAATGATACACTTTCTGTATCATAAATAAATTGCATTATGAAATAAAACAAACATAAGGTATTTGGAAATATTGGTATTTGATTTCACTGACACATAGAACCAACTACGTGATTCTCAGAACATCAAAAGATGTTTTTAGTTCAGTATAGGACTCACATGGCTTGAGATACTTTGGAGTATGCTCCACTGCAGTATGCCTGGCCACAGGTGAAACCTTGGTGCAGCTATGATACCAGACAAATGTGCATGTTAAAAATATTACGGTATGTATTCTGATCTTTACCTAGACTATATCATTCTGTTTCAGTGTTTTCTCTGCATGTTCATTGAAAGGGACACTTTGTGCCCCATTCATCACAATTAGGGGGCAGACTTGACATTTTAGAGGGGCAGTGTTGATGTTGATATGCTTTCCTAGGAAGCGCCTTCTAAATATCACTACGATTGTCACCCAGTTCAGTTGCATTATCCATGTCGCATGCAGCATCTGTACTATCATCGACATGTTTGTCAGCTTGTGATGTGTTCGGCTGCTGTCCATCTTCTGTCAATTTGTCACTCTCAGGTTTTCCGAACTCAAATTTGACACAATTTGTCCAAATTTGGGGTTTTAAATCCATGAAATGTGCGGTGATCAATGATAGCATTTCATTGCGATCATGATCGATCGTAACCATGACTGCAGCATGCCTACACAATGCTAAAGCTGGAATTTTCCATGATTCCGTCATTGATACAGTGTTTCAAGTTCTGCTTTCAAACTTTACCGCTATCAAAACATGAATATAAAATTGCACTAGTATCCATGGAGACATAACCGCAACTAAGTCTTGGCTGTTCTTTTTGATGTGTACACTCCACGTCATGAGGATGACAAGTTCAAACATGCTATTGACAAGTCATCGTTGATGACACAGTCCCCACTTATTAATGGCTACTTTAATATCAAGTCCTCAGAGAGGATAGAGTCCTGTTCATTAATTGGGTCTATGATTAAGAATGAGTTCCATGGTGGTGAAAATGTAAAACTAATAATACTGCCAAGTGTCAATAAATTGTATTACAAACACTATGAGATCAACATCTGTACAAAGTTTCATCAGATTGATGAAGTGTTTATGTACATATCACTCTTAATCAGGAAAGTTCATTACTATATGTAAATTATATATTTACCATGACACTGCATAGTGTCTTTTATTCAATGTTAAAGCAATATGAGCTCAACATCTGTACCAAGTTTCATCAAATTTGATGCAGTATTTCTGGACATAGCCTACTAATTAGGAAAATTCATTAAATATGCAAATTAGCAATTAATTTGAATGACACTGATAAATGTCTTCATTCAATGTTAAAGCAATGTGAGCTCAACATCTGTACCAAGTTTCTTGAAATTTGATGATCCATTTCTTGACATACCAGCCTAATTACGAAAATTCATTAAATATGCAAATCAGTAGTTAATTGACATGATACTGCTACATATGCCAAACCCACCAAAAGATCAACATCTGTGCCACATTTCATCAAATTTGATGTAACATGTCTAGACATATCACACTAATTACAAAAATTCATCAAATATGTAAATTAGCAATAAATGATATGATACCAATATTACAGTACTGAGAAATCAACATCTGTACCATGTTTTGTCAAATTTGATGCAGTGGTTCTGGAGATAGCCAACTAATTAGGAAAGTTCATTAAATATGCAAATAAGCAGTTATTTCCCATGACACAGCTAAGTGTCTTTGTAAACTTATATGAAACTATGTGCTAAAAATCTGTACCAAGTTTCATTAGCTTTGCTGCAGTATTTCTAGACACATCACCCTAATTACAAAATTCATCAAATATGCAAATTACCAATTAATTGATGCAATATTGACATATCCATTGTGTGCTATTAGAGCTCTGTGTGACAAACATCTTTACAAAGTTTCATCAAATTATTTGCAGTCGCTCCAGAAACACAGGGAAGCTTTTTCATATAGTCATTGTCAATGACATAGTCCCTGCTTTATTAATAAAATGGCCATCACACAACCATATTTGATCTGATCACGGAAAAAATGACGTGCATTTGTATGACATAAGGAGTAATCCTTGTATCAAGTTTGAATGAAATCGCTCAAGCATCTTTAAGATATCTGCATGAATGGATGCACGCATGCACGTACACGCACGGACATGACCAAGCCTATAATCCCCCCCGGACAATGTCCAGGGGGACTATAATCTGGTCACAGTGCATGCATCAGGAAGCAAATGCATGTTGCTGCAATGCATTATTACAACAAAGGGTGAATGTTGGCGAAGGAAAAGTTTGGGGATATGTTATATAATATTTAAGATTATGAATTTTATTGAATAACAATATTTTTTCCTGGTTATCTTTTAAGAATATGAAATATTCTCACCCTCTCTGCATTTGGACTTCCATCCCAGTGACAGCAAAGAACGTGATAAACTTTTTTGCATTTCAGTTTGGCACCATTTGTTATAATCATGACACCTTCTTTCACAGGCTTTCCTGAGTCCTTGTAAGCATTGACTTGCTGTTGCAGTGCTGGCCCTGCAACTTTGCAAATGGCTGCAGATACACCTCCTGTATTCAGTGAGAGTGACGTCTGAGTGGTATTTACTATGATGTCAGTCTACAGACAGAAAATTGAACAAAAGCCAAGACGTGAATCAAAAGCGTGAGACCACTAATGTTGCTTGCTTTGAATGAAGCAAAATGAATGATAAAATTTAAACACTTTCAAGAAATTTAACTTTTCAGCATCATATATAAGAAATTATATTCTAGCTTTGACAATATCCATGAATTTAGTGACATCATAACCTCAGATTGTTACTGATAATATACCCATTATCCAACATTGTGGCCCAAGATGTTTTCTACATCTTCAAATTCATTGGCATCGCCAAAACCAGAAAACAACAGCAATAAAGTACCCCATCTTGGCCCATAATTGACTCAAGCAAACTTTGCACTCAATAATGAACTTGGCTCCGCCTCGTACATTGTGTCGTGCAAAGTTTGCTTTCGTCAATTATGGGCCGGAAGGGGGTACATTATTGCTTAAATATGTTGCAATTATGACCTGAAATCTGTATGTGGGATTTCAATCCCAGTAACAGTAAATTACATGTTAAGTCTTTTTGGCATTTCAGTTTAGCATTGAATGATCCTAATAAAACAACTAACCTTCTGTTTTGCAATGCTGCCTTTCACTAACTTTATCACAACTCCTTCTGAAGTTTTGAGTTCTGTAGGATTTGAAAGTGGCTCCAGGGATGTATCTCGGGATCCGTCTTTTGTCACTTTGGTTCTTCCTCTTTCCCTTGATGAATTTGTGTTTCCAACACTTCCTATTTGTTGATTATAATAAAATTGAAAATACTTCAGATAAAAAATTATATTGCTGACAGTTCTTTTCACTTAACAGACATAATAGCATAAATGTCACTCTAATCATACAGAAAAATATATGAAATTTTCAGATACAGTATTCATTATTTTTCTGATGGTATCAAACAAAGTTTAAGACTGATGAGAAAATACCGTTTTTATCACATATAATTTTCAACTGTATTATTTGCCCCTTAATGGTGTTAAGAATTGATAACTTCACATGAAGGATGTGTACCACTGCTTTACTGAGAAATCACTGTTCATAGTTGTTGGATGCAGCTAGGTTCACAATTAAATGGTACTCATAAAATGTGTAAGCACAAAAATGCTCTAATTGCAGTGTACCTTGAAATTTTACCAATTTGTACTGAGCATGGAATCAAGATTTATTGAAAGTGTATTTTAAGTTAGCAAAAAGTAATAAAGTTAGCTCCTTTTTCTGATTTTTGTCTCTTTGACAAACAGCATGTTTGGATTTGAGCTTTCCTTTCAGATTTTGCATCATCACAATTTTTTAAAGTCGCTTTCAGCAAAATAATTCAGAGCAGCCATTAAAAGAGTGAAAATAGTCCACTTTAAATTGCCTGCTCTAATTTTTGGACTTTGCTGTATGAGTTTCCTTCAGACTTTGAGATACAACAAGGCATACTACGGTACTTCAGTGCAAGAGTTAAACGGAGAAGATGGTAACAGTCCAATTTGTATATTCTGGTCAGATTGATGATCACAGAAAGAGTGTTAGAATCTGCATAAAAAAGATTTCAGCTTAAGGTTCCAAGACAAGAAATTGACCATTTTAAACTAACAATTCTCTAGTGTTTAATAAGCTCAGAACCCCCATAAATTGTATATTTTCAGAAAGCCTAGATATAGGGGAACATTTTGGTAACCATAGTGTCACCATTGTTTACATAACTATCACGTGACAGGTAATTTGCATAACCTTTCAAAAATCAGTTTTCCCTATGTTTTGTTTCAATGCTTTGAGATATGTGGCTGAAATTCATGTGAGTGCAAGCTATACTACAGGTCTTCAAAAGTGTGTCTCAGAATTTTTTTAAACCTTCTTGAACAGTTTTCATGCCAGAAAAACGTCCAGAGCAGCGAATTTTACCATAGTTGATTTCTTTAAAATTGTGCTCCAAAAAAACTAAGCAAGATAAAAAAATCTGAGACACACTTTGAAAGAGCTTGTGACAGCTTGCATTCCAGCAAGTTTGAGTCAGATATTTTGAAGTATTGAGACAAAACATAGGGAAAACCGATTTTTGAAAGGTTATGCAAATTATCTTGTCACGTGATAGTTATGTAAACAATGGTGACACTGTGGTTACCAAAATGTTCCCATATATGTAGGCTCACAGAAAATGTATACTTTACGGGAGTTCTGAGTTTATTAACCGTTAGAGAATTGTTAGATTAAAAAGGTCACATTTCTTGTCTTGGAACCTTAAATCGATTGAGCCAATTTCTACCAGGCAATATACAGTTTCCATCAAATATTACCTGATTAGAGAAATGCTTTCAGCAAGTCATCCACAGAATTATGTATTCTAATACCGTATGAAAATTGTAAAAAATAATTACCTGAAAAACTGATTGGGAATGTTGACATTCTCATTACCATAATATTTGACCAAGCTGTCTTGGAAGCATTTACACGTCATGTCAGCATTATCTACCAGATTCACTTCCATCAGACATCCTGGAGGTGTCCCACTGAAGAATTCATCCACAGCATCAATGATAGTATTAACACTAAGATCTAATGGAAAACCAAATCCCCCAGAGCTGATGGCGGGCAAAGCCACTGAACGGCATTGGTACCTTTCAGCTTCGGATAAACTGTTGCACACAGTATCATGCAGCATTTTCTCTTCATGAGATTTCTCCTCTGAATAGGACTTCCTAAAACTTCTGTTCCATGTTGGTCCAACAGCATGAATGATTCGTTTACATGGAAGGTCTCCGGACCCTGTGGACACCACTTGACCAGGAAATAACTTTCCTTCTTTAGCTCGTAAAATTTTGATAGTTTCACCAGCAATTGATTGTCCACCTTTGCATGATGATTTAAAGATAGAGAATTTGTAGGGCTAATCTCTAAATGTGTCGTTTTCACATGCATTTATATAATAACAATGCATAACAGATTTAGAAACACAGTTTTTTGCAATTTCTAGGCAGTTTGATACATAAAAAAATACAGCAATTATACAGTGTCGCTCAAATTTGATCAGAATTGGTACATACCAAAGATCAACAATAAGTGTTGTTTCTATCTGTTCAGAGCAGGAAAATTATACGTTGATGTTATGACAATTTCTGCACAGTACAACCAGAAAAACAACAAGAAATATTTAAACCAGAAAAACAAGAATGACAAAAGTAAATAAGGTCTGAAACTTTAGGTACTGAAGGTCAACTTTAGCAACATGCATAGCAGAGAATCTTTCAACCATGGATGTACAAAAATAGACATCCATGGTTTCAGCAGATCTGTTAATATGTCACAGTCATAAACAATGACGGGAAATGACCAATTAGCTGTTTCAGTTACTGCTACCACTCCCAAACATAATAGGTACCCTGCATAAAATAGGTTTAAAGGTCAAAATCCTCTTATTCAGATGTGTGGCTGATTCAGTTCACTGCCACCACTCCTGCACATTTGCAGGATTTCCCTTTTCTTACCTCATTTGCACATTTTTGACACTGACGTGTTCATTTGAACAAATTCACATCTCAACCCCACATCTACCTGTACACCAAATACTGAGACGGTAGCTTTGGCGGTATGGGAGCCTTTGTGTGTGACGGACATACATCCGCACATACATACCCACAAATATACAGACACACAGATGCTACCGACTCTCATATAAGCTCTTTTTGGTATTTATATAAAAAACCAAATATGAGATAAAATTAATATCTATCTCCATAGCTCAATGATTAAGCTTCATTCTCCTTATGATTAATTTCTCTTTACTCAAGATGACTGTCATATGTGAGAATATGTGTTAAATTAAGGCCAAGCTAATCAACCTAGTACGTACACCTACCTGCATCTATAATGGCCTTTGCAAGACCACCTGAATGATCTAGATATTGGTTGCTTCCATTCACTATGGCATCCACAGGCATTTTGGTGAGATCACCTTTACCAACCACAATACGCCTACCATCCTTTCTGGTCACATAGCATAACACAGTCAATGTAGTCGGTGGTGGCATCATTGGTACTTCTTCTTCAGCTTCTACTTCCATGGCTGTCTCCACTTCTGATGGGTCTGTGACGTCTATCCGACAATTGAATTCATTCTCAACCACCCTAAGATACATTTGTCCTTTTGTCTTCATTAACAGGCTGGCATTCCAGGTTTGTCAATGGGTGTGGGTGCGCACTGACTTTTTCAGCAAGTCTCTTCAACTGTTCACTGGCTGCCCTTACATCATCTTCTGTTCCTTTGACAAGTTATACCTGTACTGTTTTGGTATCTGTCGATGCTGAATGGCTGCTGTTTAGCTTGCTGCCTCACCATTTGTAACTCACTCTTTTTCAAATCAAAGAGGAATCTCACTCTGCCTGTTCCATTTGAATGACATCATCAACCACTGTGTGTAATTTGATGAAATCTGTAGCTTGGTAGCCACTGGTGTTAAGCTGGTTATGAAGCCTACGACAGTAACAGCATTTCTCTGACCAGACACTGGGGGCAGTATGAAGACCTTTTCCTCATCTTCAAGTTCTACCAACTAATTCTTTCCATTCCTCTTTCTGTATTGCAGGCTGGGACTGTTGTTTGATATCAATAAAGTGCTCTGCAATGCTGTTCTGTAAAATCTGTACAGCTTGTTCCGTTTCATCCTCAGTAGAAGCAGAACAGGTCACAATTTCTTCAGACACCATGTACGTAGCTCTGAACTTTCTTGCCTTGAAGGTTTCATATATCTTCTTGGCGACATCTCGGTCTTCAGAAATTCCTTCACATTACTAGAAGCTGGTCTGAACTTTCTTACAGGTAGGCCGTTCAAGAGTCTGATACATGTAAACTTTTGCCTCCGTGATCTCACTTGGTAATCCCTCAAAAGTGACTCTCTGAGATTTCGATGCAACTTTAATTTGAAGTCCAGGAAAACGTTCAGCTGTAGCTTTTGAAAATCTGACCATCAGGAGCTGTTGTATCTGGAAAGGGTCTTTGATGTCCACATTTTCTGTGATTCTCTGTTTGGCTTTTTGAATTTCATCTTCAATGTCTTTGATAAGCTCCTCAATTCTGGTTTTGAGTATTGTGACATCTGCTGCTCTGCCAGTGATATGAATTGTGGATGACGTTTGGTCCATTTGCAAATCAACAGAATCTCTAGCAATAACCAAGGATCCAACTTCACTTTTGACCCGCAACCAGATACCTTCTAAAACTGTGATTGTGCCATCTTGTCCCCTGCAGATACTGAATTAAAGTAGACTTTGCATTCTTAGACCAACTTTTCACTATTTTGTGAAGATCCTTGGTGTCAGAGGTCAGTGTTGGCTTCAATAATACCTTGTCACTCTGTTCCTGATGTGGCCATTCAATATCTGTGTGAGCATCATGCAAAGTTTCTTTAAATTCTTCAGTGTATTGATTTTGTTTGGCCATGATGAACTCCATAATAAGAGGATCCACGTCGTCGGTGACAGGTTTTGGAATTCTGGGAGTTAGTTCACCACTGCTCACCATGTAACCAAGACTTGCATAGAATGGTTGAACAGTCACTTGTCTTTGGTCGATCTCATGAGTCTTATGAAGTACATTATCTACAACTAATGGGAAAAACAAACAGTTGGATTGTTTTCGAACAATTCACAGAAAGTATTGTATACTGATCAACTCAATTACCTTGAGCGATATCAACATCAGAAATCGTACATTTTCATCTTCAAAATCCTCAGAGGTTTCATTTTTTGAAAATCTCAATGACTGATATATAATTTCATTAATCTGTAGGCTTGAACAAATGACACATTGACTGCAGCTGCACACACTTCAAGATTTTATATTGATCACAAAAAATAAACCAGCAAAACTTTGCAGGGTGAATGTATCCAACCAGCATCTTACCTCTGCAGTCTTTGAAGAACACTTTAGCAGAATTCCTCTCTTCGTCAAGATCAACATCATCCACTTCTCCACCTCCACTTCTTTTCACACTTTCAAAGTACAGTGCCAGACTGTCTTCAGAAACATTGGGAGGCAAATCTTCAACCAGTACACAGTCAGTGTGATAGGCTGGCTGAACAGTTACTGTGGCTTGGCTGAGCTTTTTCTTACTTATCCGATGGGTGATCTTCTCAAAATCTGAAGACAAAATCATGCAGTATAAACAGTGGGAAGCAGATAAACAAATGTCTGTCTCCTCTCGACACGTGAGACCTAAATTGCTGTGAATTCCAGCTTAGTTACATCACAATTTATTAATGAAGTCGAAGAAATTTAAAGTACACATTAAAAAGAAGATTACCCTCAATATCTTCATCGTATCTGACCATCACTGTACCAGGTTCTTCACCAAAAATCAGTTCAGGGTCTTCCTCGATACGAGTGCAACTTTCCATATAAAGTAAAATAGTCTCTGCAGAAGTATCATCAGCTAGACCTTTCAAGATCATTGATGTTTTGTCTCTTGGCAACTCGGAGGGCTTTCTCTTCCTCTTCTCTTTCTTCATTCTCTGTATCATCCTGGCATTAGGATCTGCATCCCCAGAAGATGTATTCTGTTGTCCGTACATCTCTCCTTCCATTGATTGGCTGGTATATTGCCCACTGCTAAGTGACTGAGATGTCTCTTGATCTTCATCACAGCTGTCAATGCTTTCACATCCAAGGCATTCATGGTATGGCTGTACATCCAGTCTTAGATTATTCAAGTAATGGTTCCTCTCCAGAACTCTGTCAACAACTAAGGAAATATGAACAATTTTATGGAGATCGCAACAACACAGGTAAATTTCAAAGAAGCTATTGGACAGAGTGACTTCATTTACAGAATATTGCAGGCTATATGTTAGAGGTGATATGCTGACGAATAAAAATTCCCAAATGAAGATCTTGTGGGAGGTGCAAATACTATTTTAGTATAATACTTCTAAGTCAGTCAAGCAACTAGGGCAGCCTACTGTATGTATTGCATTTTTGTGACATTTCATTGAGGACACAAAGGCATTAAATTCTACCAGTAGGTAGCGCCTGTTTCATTTGTCAAACAAGTAATCATGAATTAATACATTCCACCTATCAAATGTCAGCTAGCAGGAAGTGATATAATTGAATCATTACTTTAACCCTTTTCCTGCCAAGTCCATATTTCACCACCAGGTCACGATGGTTAGTGAAACACAACATATTCCATATGATGTACTTTAACATAATACTGTACATTTGAAGGCTGTTGAAAACATAAATACTGTAAACTTGATTTTTTTGGACAAAAGATGCTATAACAGACCAAACCAAGTGGGTGACAATACGTCATGTTTTGGCTCAATACTGCTTTTTACTGACTTGACTGAAGGGGAAGTGATACAGTCTGGCAGGAAAAGGGTTAAATAATAAATTATAAGTGATTTTAAAAGTATTTGTGTAACATTTTGAATAAGAATTCAATTTTGGTTGTTTCAAACAAACATTTCATGGATAAATGTTTAAAGGCCCATGTGAAGTGGAACTTTTGTATCTCCGTCGGGATTTTACTTTAAATTGAAATAAGTTCTTGTAAATGTACTGACTGAAGGATGTGTTTATAGGTATTGACATGTGACCCAGGCGGTGCTTTGGACTTTGTATGTCACAATCTCTGACAAGTGTTATATGGTTATAGATAAATATGAACCATGATGTTTTATCTGAAAAGAGGTCAAAGGTCACTAAGCTTTGTTATCGGTTAGATTAGTTTTGGTACGCACAATGTACATTTTCTTGGTCATATTACTTGGCAAGAATTTATTTACCTCACTGCACACTGGATTTTGCCAAACTGGGCATCTAGTAAATGCATATATAACACATGTCCACATCAGTACGCTAAAAACATGACTAACACAGGATAAAAATATTACAGTATGTAAAATACTAAAAGACATGTATAACCAAAAATGAACAATTCTGGCTCCATCTCCAAGAACAAATGTGCCAAACATCAAAGTGATCAAATGAATGGTTTAACCATACCCAGATCACACACACACATATCCCCCCCCCCCCCCCCCCCCCCCCCCCCCCCCCCCCCCCCCCCGTAATTTTCAAGCAGAAGGAGATACTTCCCTACTTGTATGAGAAACCTGGAGAGAACACTGTAAGGGTAGAATGAGAATCCAGAACTACCATCTTATGATACAGATCTAAAGTGGTGCTTCCAACCGACAACTTGTGAGTTAGCTTCAGTTACTGAAAGAATTGCAATTTAGACTGATACCTCAACTCACATTTCCCAAAGGTTTCAAGTGCAAAATATGACTGAAATCTGTCTTGGTAATTTAACAACAGTCAACAAGATCTACATCACCTACCTCTGTAATCTCTAAAAGACACAACTGCCAGACACTTCTTTTTATTAAATCTGACATAGTCAACGTCACCGCCGCCACTTCTGGCCGAGTTCTCAAAGTACATTGTGACTACATCTTCAGTGACATTTGGTGGTAAATTCTGAGCAAGTATGCTGTCAGTCAGGTACACTGGCTCTGCTGATATTTTCACTTTGTTCAGTCTTCTCTTTGCAACTTTGTGGACAACACTTTCAAAATCTAGAGATCAAGAGAAGTGACGAACTATTTATTTGCACAACGACACATCAAATAACAAGTAAAATGTTCACTTAACCTGCTATTGTTTGTAACTGGATATATAGACTGCAGTAAACGTTTTAAAGGAATTGATGCAGCACAATGTAAATTAAAAACCTGAAGGTATAAATGTTTACATTAACATAAAATCAACATAAGTGAGAGTGTCCTATTCCAGACATGCAATGATTTTTTACATAAAAACTGTAAAATTTGTAATTCAGGTTTTGAATATTGCACATTACACAACTAATAGTGTAATACTATATACCTGGAATATCTTTGGAGTACTTCAAGAGCACAATGCCAGGTTTGTCACCAAAAAACATCGAAGGAGCTTCTTCAATACCAGTACGGCTCTCCATATACAGATCAATGGTCTCTCTGTTTGTATCATCAGATAATCCTTTCAGTAGGATAGCTTTTGTATCTCTTGGGAGTTTTCGTTTCTTCTTTCGTTTTGGAGCAAGAGTGACTGTCAGTTGTACATCTTGACACTTGTGAGAACGTTCCAGGACTCTGGGTACAACTGTAAATGTAAAAGCACTATCTATTATAGAGTAGCATACACACTGTATTCAGTTATCACCTACATTTTGTATTCCACATACTATGCCTCATCAATGAAAGCCATGATGGACATGGAGTCCATTGCAATATTTTTCCTTTGTTTGCTTTGATATTGTGGCCATAGACCCTTCAGAGTGTATGGCATGATAAATAATAACACATGACAGTGAGGGCAATATCAAACTTTGTGATCTGCCCATGGCATGGTGATCATGACCAAAATATTGATGATGCCTGAGCCACTGGTGAGGTTATCATCAATATTTTGGTCAGGATCATCAGTCCGAGGGCATGCCACAAATCGTGATACTGCCAATGTGAATTCATATGTTATTTATTTTATTACACTGAACATTTGAAATCACCACAAAATCCAGTATATGTACTCTGCGCATCGAACGACAGGTTGAAATGACATGCAAATTTTCAAATGACACATTTTATATATCTCGTGCAAGAGTTCTTGGCACAGTGCCTGTACACTACAATGCATGTGCACACTTCGAACTTGAGTTAAAATGCCAGCACATAGTGGGCAAGACTCGAGGGCAATAGCAAATTGAATCATGTTATATTACTTTTTTGGAATGTCAGCCTTTTAACCAATCATAAGATCATTTCTATAGGTGAGGTTTAATAATCATTTATCCATTCACTACCAATATGTTGTAAAATTGCTGTGCCAAAGATACTCTGAACGTACAGGATCTTGCCGGAATTTCACATCACTCAAAGTACACAGTGATTCAATGGCTCTGGGAAATTTCTGGCAAAAAGGTAGTCAAGGCGTTAGAGCTAAAGGATTGCAAGCTGTTAATCTATAACTGTCATTGCTAGTTGAGACACTTCGTGGTATCACAATGCTGGCAGAAACAGTTGAACTATGATAAACAAACGTGACTGTATTGATTGTCATTTCATAAAACAATTCAAATGAAAAAGCAAATCCCAACAAGCCTTAAAAGTTTTGAATACCTTCAGCAGATTCAAATGTGATTTGCAGCTTCTTCCCTTTATCCAACTCTTCAATGTTTTTCACAGGACCTCCTCCAGATCTTTTACTTTCAAAGTAAAGCTGAAGAATTTCCAGATTGTTTTTTGTTTTATCTAATCCAGTTACTTCAATTGTGTCATTCACAGTTTTTTCATCTTCATCATCACTTGGAGTATCTGCATTATATAAAAAAAAATAGTTTGCAAAGTTTACATTTAGTAGCATTTTGGGTGAGATCTTTATTTGAAGAGGTTGGTATAATGGTCGACTCCAGTGGATACAAATTAACTTGTCATCTTTAAAAGGCATGGAACAGGCGTCAGATTGTCTTGCCAGGAAATTTGCTTACTAGATTACAATTTCAATGGAAAACAAAAGGCTATGACACCTTCATAATCCTCTTACAGACTAGAACAAACTTGATCCCTGGGATTAAGTTTTCTACCTTTAAGGTACCCTATTGTAAATATGTAGATGAACAAAAGACACTAGGTATTATGGCAGTCTCAAAAACCAACATGTATCCGCTGGTTTTACAGACAACTGTTCCCATCTACTATTATAAGTACCTACTTTGCGTGGTTCAACCCTATTTCTTTTTCAGTTATATTTCTTGTACAAAACTATGAACTGATAGGCATAAATGTGATCATTTCTCAACATTTGACTTTAAGAAAAGAAATCATGAGGCACACAAGCGTAATTCAGTGTTTGAATTCAGCTGCAGGTCCAACATGCATGTACTAGCTAATCAACAGTAAGGAACTAAATGTGTTGAAAATTGATACTGAAGAAAAACCGACACTGAAATGACTATAAGTGCATCACTGAAACAGCTGTAATATAATCAAACATAAGGTCTACTGGTATTTTAGCAGTATTTGCATGGCTTTTGTTCAGAGGATTAATTACATATGTTTATTCTTTCAATTCAGTCAAGAAATCTTGAAACAAGTCAGTTACAACCTGAATACGACAGAGCCAATTGTTCAACCCATCACTTCACAAGAACCTGACTTAAATAAGGCTTACTGGTAGGGCCTTTAAATGCTACTGTTCAAGGTCATGGAGTCAAATCATATGAAACCTATCAGAAACCTCACTGTTGGATTGGCACCTTCCACTTGAATGGTAACCAAAAGTTTACATTTAGGGAAACTACTATATTGTCATGTCTAAATTTTATGATCTGCAAAGAGAAGCTTGTCAAAATTACTGGTGTGTGTTTATAGAGACTACAAAAGCGTCAAGTTCACAGATACACAGAAGATACCTGAATTGGTCTCACATGTCAAGAAATCTTAGGGAGATTACTTGGCTGTGCTTGTTGTGCAATCAATATTTTGTCATTTTTTTCAGATTCCTTCAAAGCATAATAAATATAGCAAATTCCATGTTTTGCTGTGGTTGACAATATCATATCATTTCCTGTAATTGTATCCGTATTTAGTTACGTAGACTAATTACTACCGGTATGTCTGTTATGATCTGGTGAATCATAAAATGTTTTTACATTTTATTATTATTATCATTATCATCATCATTATTATGATTATTATCGAGATTATTATCTCATGGATATTATAGGATATTATGAAATTTGAATCTGCTCTTATCACTAGACTTCAGGTCACATGTAAACCAGATCAATGAATTCTGCTCTCCTTTTAACTAACAGATGGGTATACATCAAAACAGCAGGGTCAAGGATTACAAATTGAGATTCTACAGCAAGCATTTCAAAGAGCAATTTTCGTCTTGCTATATCCAATCTGTGAGTACTTGACTTCTCATCATGTAAGATGTATTGAATTTGAATGGTAAATGCCACCTGCAATGCAACTCAGAAAAAGAACTATGCAGATATGTGATTACAGGCAAACTATATTGTTGGCTACATCATTAGAATGATGTACGATGAGCAGAATGTAGTTTACACATCATCATGGTAACACAATGTGTAATATAACAGTCTATGCATAGTGGTAGACACTTTTTACATTGAATCTGCTGAATGATTTATTGTCACTTGTCAAGGTTTCGCCTGGTTGCTATGCATTTATGGCACAAACTTACCAAGATGATGTTCTGTTTCTGAAAAAGTCCCTAATGGTTCAGCTGGTGGAGCTTCGATCTTACTCTGATTCTGATCCATTGGCTGTGGATCCCGTACATTGCTCTGAGTCTGATTCTGGAACACTGGTTGTGGTAGTTCTCCAATCTGGTTCTGATTCTGGCTTGTTGGTTTTTGTGGTTCTTGAATCTTGATCTGATTTTGACTGATTGAATCAAGAGGTTCCTTGATCTGTGTCTGATCCTGGCTCTGTGGATGAGGTGCCGGTTGAATCTGGGTCTGATGCTGGGTCTTTATACTAGTATGTAGAGATGTTTGCATCTGGCTCAGATGTTTGTTCTGATTCTCACTTGCTGAGCTTGGAGCCTGGAATGCTGACCCTCCTGAAATTTCTGTTGTTTTAGCAGCTTGCATAAGCAGTTGCTGCTGCTCAGTGGTTAAAGTCTGCATGAACATTTGCATGTAATCAGCTGGTGGTGCTCCATGCTGCAACAAGGGCTGTGTCTGATTTGGAGTCTGCATGATAATTTGCATGTAATCAGCTGGTGGTGCTCCATGCTGCAACAAGGGCTGATTCGGAGTCTGTACAACATAGTACTGTGGTGGAATCAGAAGAGGTTGCTGTGCAACCTGTGACATTGGCTGCTGTTGTCCAGGAAACTGTTGATGGTGAACAGGCTGGTTTTGCACAGTTCCATGATCTTGACTCAGAAGGGAGTTTGATATATCAGCTGTTTGCTGATTTGAAAGTTGTTGCAACTGTTCAACACCTTCACTGCTCTGATCTTCATTTTGTTTATTGGAGTAGCTTGGCACTTCTGTTCTTTCATATGTTTCCTTGGAATGGCCAATCATTTCCATTTTACCAGGATCTGATGTTTGCTCTGAATCACCAATCATTCCAGTACACTGGTGCTCAGAAGGACCTGAATGTTCTGGTAGGGTTTGCCTCACAGCACCGCCTGGAACACGCATCCCCATTTCCATCTTCCTCCTAAATCCAGGTGGTCCTTTGTCTCCCTTAGAAACTGTTTCTCCTGTCATTTGTTGGTTGCTGTGACTTATTAGTACCTGTGAATTCTGCTGGTAAGATTGATTCCAAATATGCCGAAGACCAAGGAGATCTCCTTCACTTTGTGGTACAGATTGAGGAAATAAAGCATAGGTATTCATGTCTACCATCATGTGAGGTGCTTCATTGGTTGATTTGATGATTGAGATGTCATCATCTGAGCAACTCCAATGAAAGTCACAGGTTGATTTGCTGATTGAGATGTCATCACATGATCAGATGCCACAGCATTCATTGGTTGATTTGCTGATTGACCCATGGTCGTGTAAGACGAGACATTTATTGGTGAATTCTGTTGCAGAGATGCCATTGTTGGAGCATATCTCAGGTCACCCAGTGGTTGAGTTGGGGCACCTATTACTGGTTGCATTGTACTGTCGGTCAAGCCAGCTTGATCATTTCCTGTTGATATATTTTGGGTTTCTGTTTCATTCACTTCTCCAATTCTATTTTTGCCATGTTTCTCCTGAAATAAAAAAATACACAAGGTCAGCTTTATTGTCCTTCTCCAAATAGATTACATTCAAGTTTACAATTGAAAGGTTGAATTTAAATAATAAAGTATGCCTAATTTTTTGAACTTGTAGTTTAAAGTATTTCCCATATATATTTCCCTATTTAATTGGTAGGGTCTGGTCAATGCTTGTCAATTGTCTGCATGAGGGTGACTTTTTGAAACATTTTCATTACAGGAACTATTGTTGGTATATCTGAACTTACATGTGCAAACTTTTCTTAGATGTCATCAGCAGAAGAAAGGCAATCAAAATTTGCAGCGGTTAAAAGAGGATTACTATGGGTTTATATGACTATGGTAATATTGACAAATGTTGGTGCTCAGCTTTGCCAAAGTATCATGATATCATGGCCTCAATGGGACAGTAGTTAATCATTATCAACACATTTAAAGGTCAGTTAAATGTTTAAAAGCATTACAATATCAATTTGAATTGTTTTTTTAATTAAAAAAATGCATGAAGAATAAATCATTCCAATGTTCAACCTCTTTTTAGCTCTGATAACTACTGTCGTTCTGTTACACAGATAAGCTACACTGTGGTTATTGGCATCAATTTTCATTATGATTTAATATGACCTTAGGCATGCGACCTACATCCATTGTGTGGTGTTATCACATCCTTTATATGCCATACATGACTAAAATGTACAAAATTAGCCATTTGAAATCCCCACTGTAAATAGTGTAATGAAAATAGTGTTCATGAATCTGTGGCTTTCGTAATCACACTAGTTTTCACAAATGTCATTGCCAAGAGGGTTGCATAGTATCATATTGGGCAAGTCTTTGGTGAAATGAAAGAGGCTGTGTTTTTCTTTCATTTTGAACTACTTCCTGGAAGAGTACAGTGATAGACAATAGAAGTATAGAAAAGCACAAACTGGAAATGATTGTCACAGCAAAATGGACCTTTGACTGCCAGTGACTTTCATGTGCTCCAGTCAAAGAACAGCCACACTACACAAAATAAAATAGACCCCTAAACATCCATATTTGATGACCAATAAACAAGTTAAGTGCCTAAATGTATCTGATATCACTGAGAGATTGAAAAGGTACAAAATTCAAATAAAGACAAAATTCATTCATTAGAAAATAATTTTTCAAATTTCCTATTTCATCTTAGCATTAATCATTCTCTTGCATTCAACATTTTGAATATAATTGTGCACAGTAAATTTTTGATGACAGTCAATTTTTGATGATCAACACTGTGTTATGAATTCATTAATCAACTGAATGAGTTTAATTTCAAAAGATATGTAAATGACTGAATAAGTCAATCTGAGAAATAATCAAAGTGAGACTTGAGTGGACACCGTGGGTCATCAGTATGTATTAGGGAGATGGTGCAGTGGCAAAGAATGTGAAATTTTTAAAAGAGTTACTTTCAGAATGTGCTTAGGAATACAATTCAGATAACATTCAGACACTCACTATGTGAGATAATATTCTGTATATTCCAGAAGAGTCCTTTCAGAATGTGCTTTGGAATACAATTCAGAATAATATTCAGACACTCACTATGTGAGATAATATTCTGTATATTCTAGAAGTAACAAGTCATTGACAATGACATAGTCCCCACTTGTAATAGGAGTATTAGTCTTGATGGGGCAGGGAAATGAGGTCAGAAGTATCACTGGAGTGTATATGTTCAGATCTATGGACACATAGGTCTATGTCATTGTTCCCATTTTGAAACAAGAGGCATGTCTAAGTTATGGTTCTAAATCGGGAAAAAAGATCAGACCTCTAGCTGTATTGGCCTGCCAAGAAATACATATGTGCATAATAAATGAGGTACAAGATGTGACATCTTAAGGTCTACTATCCTATCAAAATTGAAGCGTAAAGAACTTGTGGTTACTGAGTTATGCATATATATGCATATTCAAGGTCAAAGGTCATCAAGGTCACGTGACATTTTGTCAAAAAAATTGTATTGCTAAGTTATCCCTACATACCAAAAATCAGACCTCTAGCTCTATTGGCTTGCTCAAAATTAGATATGTGCATAATTAATGAGGTACAATATGTGGCGTCATAAGGTGTCCCATCATACCAAATATGAAGGGTGTAGCACTTGTGGTTACTGAGTTATGGACAAATATGTATATTTGAGGTCAAAGGTCACCGAGGTCACGTGACATTTTGTCAAAATAATTGTATTGCTAAGTTATCCCTATATACCAAAAATCAGACCTCTAGCTCTATTGGCTCGCTCAAAATTAGATATGTGCATAATTAATGAGGTACAATATGTGGCGTCATAAGGTGTCCCATCATACCAAATATGAAGGGTGTAGCACTTGTGGTTACTGAGTTTTGACAAATATGTATATTTGAGGTCAAAGGTCACCAAGGTCACGTGACATTTTGTCAAAATAATTGTATTGCTAAGTTATCCCTATATACCAAAAATCAGACCTCTAGCTCTATTGGCTTGCTCAAAATTAGATATGTGCATAATTAATGAGGTACAATATGTGGCGTCATAAGGTGTCCCATCATACCAAATATGAAGGGTGTAGCACTTGTGGTTACTGAGTTTTGGACAAATATGTATATTTGAGGTCAAAGGTCACCGAGGTCACGTGACATTTGTCAAAATAATTGTATTGCTAAGTTATCCCTTTATACCAAAAATCAGACCTCTAGCTCTATTGGCTCGCTCAAAATTAGATATGTGCATAATTAATGAGGTACAATATGTGGCGTCATAAGGTGTCCCATCATACCAAATATGAAGGGTGTAGCACTTGTGGTTACTGAGTTTTGGACAAATATGTATATTTGAGGTCAAAGGTCACCAAGGTCACGTGACATTTTGTCAAAATAATTGTATTGCTAAGTTATCCCTTTATACCAAAAATCAGACCTCTAGCTCTATTGGCTCGCTCAAAATTAGATATGTGCATAATTAATGAGGTACAATATGTGGCGTCATAAGGTGTCCCATCATACCAAATATGAAGAGTGTAGCACTTGTGGTTACTGAGTTATGCACAAATATGTATATTTGAGGTCAAAGGTAATTGAGGTCATGAGACATTTTGTCAAAAAAATTGTATGCTAAGTTATCCATATATACCAAAAATCAGACCTCTCGCTCTATTGGCTTGCTCAAAATTAGATATGCACATAATTAATGAGGTACAATATGTGGCATCATAGGGTGTCCCATCATACCATATATGAAAGGTTTAGCACTTGTGGTTATCGAGTTATGGACAAATATGTATATTTGAGGTCAACGGTCACGTGACACTTTGTCAAAGCGTCTGAGATATCTGCGTGAACGGATGGACTCACATGGATGGACTAACGGACTGACATGACCCAATCTATGAGCCCCCTGGACTTTATCTGTGGGGACTAAAAACTGTATCACTGCATTCTTTTTGCAATATGAATATGATGAGAAACTAAATTTTATTTTTCTTGGCCTATACATGGGAGTCTATGGACTGCCTTATACATGGGAGTCTATGGACTGCCTTATACATTGGAGTCTATGGACTGCCTTATACATGGGAGTCTACGGACTGCCTTATACATAGGAGTCTATGGACTTCCTTATACATGGGAGTCTATGGACTGCCTTATACATGGGATTCTATGGACTGCCTTAAACATGGGAGTCTATGGACTGCCGTATACATGGGAGTCTATGGAGGTGAAAACTAAAAAGTCCTCTAACACGGCCAAATTTGATCGCATTGTGAAACAAATCAACGTGCACCTGTATGAGGTAGAGTACTATCCTTGTACCAAGTTTGAACGAAATCGCTCCAGGCGTCTCTGAGATATCTGCGTGAACGAAAAAAGTCATAAAATATGCAAATGAGCAATTAATTAATAAGCCACACCCACCAAAATCTAATCAGATCTAAGTCTCATCATGATAATACCAAATACCAAATTGCATGACATTGGACCTAAGGGTTCTTAAGTTATGAGTGGAACAAAATCTGTCTACGGACGGACGGACGGACGGACAGACGGACGGACGGACGGACGGACACACACACAGACATTGTGGCGACATAGGACACCTTTGGTGCTTCGCACCACGGTGTCCAAAAATGTATCAGTTTGCCATGCATACAGTCATTATGTAGCAAATTACAGTGAATGATGCACTTTGACTGCCCATAACAATACCAATTCTTTCACTTTCACTTTAAATTCTATGAATTCATATCACCTGTCAGTTGATATAAATAGCAGCTACCACATGTGCAAATCTTTCACTTTGTATCAACACTTGATTTCTGTCAGCAACTATTTTGCTAGTATTTTCATCACCTTTGTATAAAGAAATATTTTTTAACATTGAACAAATTACAAAAAAGAGGCCATAAGATTAAAATCAGATGTGGAAATGTCACTGTTACCACATTCCATCTGTGCCATCTCTACATCAGACTATGACTGAAAGCTTGTACATTAAAATTAAATTCATATTTCTTTGGAAATTCCATGACCACTCTTCAATATAACAGGAATAATAGGTATCTACCCAACCTAAAAATTATACAACTTATGTTGATTGGAGACCAAATACATGTGGAATTAGAAAATGAGGGGTTCTGTAGAGAAAAACAGAACTTTGAATAGCAGGAAACCGTTGTGGTTAGCTTCCTATCTTTAATTCTGTCAAGAATTATTGTTTGAAGGAATGTAATATTACGTTGAGAAGTAAGGATTCAATTTCAATAGAACAGAACTTTTATCTGACCTCATTTGTACGATAAGGATTACTTTCATCATGGCCCCTGGTTTTCAAAATGGCGGCCTCTAATTCTGGTGAACATGGTTTCACAGTAAGCTTGACTTTTTGTCCACCTTCTTTAAATTTAATCTTGAGGGCTTTTCGTTCTGCTGAAAGAGCACTGGCTACTGCATCTGTTAAAAAAGATATGACACTTTTACAATATCTTTATCAACAATCTAAAACACTGGTGGGACATTAAGGGTTAAAGTTCAAAGCAACATAGTATTTGACTCTTAAATGGTTCTACAGTGAGACTGGACTGAAACATACAGATAGTGATATATGTTTATACTATATAATATATATATATATATATATATATATATATATATATATATATATATATATATTATACTTTTTGAAAGGCACATGGCTAGCTAGAAACATACAGACAGTGATACATATTTGTAATAATGTATGTATGTATGTATTAATATATGATACTTTTGGAGCTAAATTTGCATATTCCAAGTGAGGAATAGTTCACATTGTTAAGCAAGTGCAAAAATACTATCAGATAACTGTAGGTTCTCGATCATGTATTGTAACAAGATAGTCTTGAAGAAAACATGACTAAGGGGCTAGTTTGTGTCCACAATGATAGCAAGGTATGAAGATCATGTTTATGGTTCATCAGTTGCCTACCAAGGAGACTATTTTATATGCAAGGTCCGTAGTTTCAGAACGTACCCAACAACTTACATAGGCTGGGGTACTGTACAGTCTGAAATTATTATGGAGAGGTTATACAAACTTCTGAGGGTTTTGCCGCCACTTTTTGACACAGTATATCAGTTGGGCCCTTTAAAATTCGATATATTGCACACGGTGGAAGAGGCGTCTTCAGATGGTAAAGTTGGCTCACTTCGCTCTCTTAAAGGGACATTAGCTGTAACTTTTGACTAGTTTTCACTACTCTGTTTCAATGTATCAACTACAGAATTTTACTATAATCCGATCACCATGACCAATGCCCGGTGTCCTGCTTGCCAAAACGCCCTGTATATGTGGAATGACCATTGTTATTGTTGATAAATGTATTCTCGTCCGAACCCGAATACAAAACTTTAAACAATAACAATGCAGATTATACTCATATAGGGTATATTTATGAGCTAAATATTAGGACCATGGTTCATGGATTCAAACCAGAAACTGCAGATGATACACAGAACAAACAAAATAAAAAAAATGACCAAAGTTACAGCTAATGGATCTTTAAACGTCGGAGATTACGTTCCTCCATTGAAATTGAAGAGAGTATTTGCATCAAAGTGGGAGAGTAACCTAACTCGCCTTTACCTTTGCTGGATTTAAACACAACAACGAAGATACGAGATTTGCGAAGTTTGCCACTGGCACAAGGTGTCTGAAGAGGTTCATCAACTGCTTCAACAAGTTCGATTTCGTCTCCTCCTGATATGAACTCCTTCTGAAAATGAGCGGTTAACTTTTGTCGCGCGGTTTCAAGGCGTATGTCTTGCGGTACGCCTTGTACGATCACCGAATACTCCGCAATACTAGACTCAGAGGCCATCGCGGCCTGTCCGTCGCGAAGGTTTTATGGTTTAACCAAATGGCTATGGATAGATGTATTTCCAACAACTGAGGTGCAACCAATTTCCGGGAAAACCGTGCATGTCATACCCTACAATTGGTTAACTATATGATGACATCACTCTTCTATCCAATGAGATTTCATCTTCTACAAGGGAATTCCCCTTAGCCTAGTCCCCTGCCTCATTTCTACCGCTGGCTGCGCTGCTCAAGAAAAAGGGATCAGGGAGGCATGGAAGGTATATGTATCTCAGATAAACGACAATAATGAACCGACAGAAATGATGCCACTCGGAAACCACCTTTTTAAAGAAGAAGATTTGTCAAAGACATGATGAGAAACGGAAACTTCGGAGAAATACCAACATTCAACTCACATCAACTGCTATCAGAAGATAAAGTTGATGATTGTTCGACACAGTGAACGAATAAGTTGCAACAGATACTACACCTACGTAACAGATAAGACATCTCCAGCAAAGTTGTGCGATATATTATAGAAAAATATAATTTTTGATTTTCGAAAAACTAATACGGTACAACTTTTCTTACACCAAGAGCTTTAAAGATAAAGACTGAGAGTGAAGGAGATTACAAGCATGATACAGCTGAACAAACAGTATGTTTCGGGTCGGTGAGACTTGGTTGTAAACGAAACACGTTAAACTCACTTTGATGGTTACATGTAAAACTGCACTATGAATCTAACATGTTCATTGCTTTGCTATTCAAGACATCCTTTGTATATTTTTCGTTTGCTTTACTTATTTATAGCTGTGGCTCCATAGCTGTGTTGTTTTCGGACGGGATTTCTGCCTTTTACGGGCTGGTTTTAACTTTCACGTTTTTAACCCCGCCACCACGTTGAAGTCAAAACCAGCCCGTAAAGGGCAGAAATCCCGTCCGAAAACACCACAGCTATGGACCCACACCAACTTATTTACAGTTATGTAAACATGACACTTAGTGTTGATGGTAGACATATATCTACTATCAAAATCACTGTATTTGTGAATAAATTCTACTTGCTTGCAAAAAAGAGATATGGGTTATGGGTCAATATACGAGCGCAGTGATTGCATTGAATTTATTTCCAACTTGCTTACCCTCTCCTCAGCTTTGCCGTGAGGAGTTAGCACTCATACGTGTGTCCACCACTATCTCTAAATAGTCATTATTTACAGCCACAGCCATGTATTTATTTACTCTTATTAACTATTTGACAGCTAGAAAACAGAGACTGAGCAGTCATTCACATATTTCAGAGAATTACCTGACAGTGAATTTTCGCCTAGCAAATGTCGTTACCAAAGTAAAGATTTGAACTTATGAAGGCATCTTCGATCGGCCGAAGTTATTTTTTGAGAGTTTTATGTTTCATTTTGTTGGTTTTGGAATCCTGGAGTTCCCTCGATTGTAGATGCAAGTTGATGCGAAATTCTAATGATGTGAATGCTAAGGCAAAAAATGTTTCTGGTCCTTGACATTCAGCAAAAGTGATTCAACGATGAGATTTTCTTTTTCCGTTCTTTCTTTTTATTCCTAAGAATGCTGGTTTGGCACTATTAATGCAACAGTTATTGTCTTTTATCACTGGCTGCATAATACTTCGATCTGTTTTTGTTTTGTTTTGTTTTTTTTAGCATTTTTAGACATGCAAAACTGGGATAAGCTTATCAAGAATTAGCTGTGCTGATGAGTTGTAACCAAAAAAAAAGACATGACACGCAGGTTCTGAAATGACACTCACGATGATCAGAGACAAGTCTCCTTTTTTCGCCTAATGCATATATGACTTCCAAGTACCGGCTAATTATGTTATGACATCTTACTGCTATCCACTAACGTTGCAACGGTGTCAGTCCGGGATTCCCCTTTCGTGTGAGCATGCGCAGAAACAAAACGAAAGCAGGAGAGTGTTGCCATTCTTTTCGGTCGAAATGCCACAAATGGTGAAAGTCTGCTCATATCCATTGCAGTGTTGTCAACTGTCCGCCAGTGACGAGAAGAAATAACTCGAAACTACGTGAACGGAGGAAAGTTTGTGAGTAGGAATTAAATTCAATACAAGGTATGATCCCACTCATCATAACACAGGGTGCTGTCTCTTCCATAGCACAGGTGTGCCACACGTCGCTTAACGCGCTTCGCGATCGGTATTATTTCAAAGTAAACTTTCTCTGTTTTCTGTGAACACGGTGGAGGGACCGTGCTGTGAATCAGTACCGATCGCGAAGCGACGTGGCGCATACCTATGGCTTCACGGGCGTTATGTGGACCGGGTAGTTAGTATAGAGTGAGGCTGCATTCCGACGTTCTCAGTGTGCGTAGACTATGTACACGTATCCGAAATAACTACCACCCGGTCCACATAAGGCCTGTGGGTAGCTTGTAGCTAAGCCCATGGGGGTAATAGACGGATGAATAACATACTTATATAGCTCTTGGCTATTCAAGCTAGGCATCATTTTACAAGTGGTATAGCCACAAACTGATGACGTCAAATCGCCGTACACAAAACACAGATGCCTTGTAATTGCGGCACTGTGTATTGTGTATGGTGATTTGACGTCATCAGTTTTTGGCTATACCACTTGTAAAATGATGCCTCAAGCTATTCTTAATTTCCACGGGACATTCCAGTCTGAAAGGAGCCTATGAAATTTGCATACAAGTTCGTGTTAGAGAGCCTCGTTTTCGTTACGCTGACCGCCACTGCAGTGAGGGATAAAATACGGCGAAAGGGTGGTCTTTAAATATCGACGTGCAGCAAACGTACAATAGCTAGAACTATAATTTTTGCTTTCAGTTGTAGCATACATACTAATGATCTGTTTTCCTTGGGTAAAATCACAAAAGTTGAGAAGATTTTATTTAAATCGCTACAAAGTGGGTGGCGAGGTCGACCCGCCAAATGCGGAAGTAAACTTCACCTTTTTCGTAAAACAGCTCGATAATGACCTTAGAGGTCTTAAGCCAAGCCGAAAATTTCAGAAAATATTCATTTAACTATTATCAACATTTGGTGAAATTTTCATGACCGTGCGACCATGGACATGTATTTGCGGCAGTGTTGAATGTTGGCATGCAGTTACCATATCGCTGTATACGTAGATCTCGAGGGTCTATGAGTATACGAACACCCGTTACGCTACGTACACTCCACGCTGTTTACCGCGACCAAACCACTTGTAGTTCACACGGCGCGGGTGTTACACGATTAATCTTTCATTTTTTTCAAAGTTTACTCCTATAATCTCGGGTCACTGATGTTATATATAAATAAAGTATTTAATTAATGTCACATTATGACCATCAATACTTAAAAAAATTTTTTGCTAGTTGCATGAGTTATAAAATGTGCCAGTCAAGTTCGAGCACACACGGTAATGCTAGCAGGGATGGCCGCAACGCGCAGCTGCTAGCTGTTTACCGGCTATCATTCTAGCCGCATCTATATTCACGTACTCGTGTGCGGTATACAGAGTAGCCGTATTTATCCACGGAGATTTTTTGCAGTCGATGTTATTTCCTACAGTTTTGTATGCTTGCTAGCTACTAGAATGCGAAAACGGAAATAATCACTCATAAACGAAACAGCACTGCTAGTCAGTACGACGTGTGTCTACCACTATACTACGTGTACGGCCGCAGACAGTGATAAACGTAGCCCTTCTGTCACCGTAGTGTTTTTTTTCCATTTGCACTGTCCACGACTTTACCGAGAAGCCAGCCAGGCAGATTGTGTTGGCCAGTGAGGTAACACAAGCTTGCAGTCTTGCTTCCTCGTCACAATCATTGAAAACATAAACAGAACCGAAAAAATCTGCCAAGTTAGCCGGTGAGGACCGAGAAAGAGCTGAAAGAGTTTACGTGTACACTCACGCTGCGCTGTAGGTCGCCATGTTAGATTTAACACATGAACGTCGCTGCATAGTCAACTTCAACGAGACTTATTTCAAAAACGGAGGCTTAAGCCACTGAGATTTTTTCAGATCGTATGGACCTACTCAAGATACGTCCCCTCCCTACTTCTCATGGAAATTTGACTTTGATATGCTTTTGCGGCAGTGTTTAGTGAACGGCATTTTCGGTCGCTCGAAAACCATGAAAATAAGGCTAACGCAAAAAACGAATCGATAAAACCCCATAAAAAATCATCGGCGAACACTAACTAAGAGTACAATTCAGCCGCTAACTGGAAACAGGACGGATGCTAAACGAAGGCTGAGATATCTGCGGATAAAATTCTGGCGAAAAATGCCATAACCGTCACTCACTGGCTAGAGGGCGCTGTTCGAATTTGAACTAAATCCCTAATTATGCATGCAAATGAAGTACCCTCCTTTCAGACTGATTCCAAGACGCTAATTAAAGCCTCCTTGAAGTAGCCCAGTCAGTCAGCTATTCAAGCTATTATAGCTAGCCAGTGTCAGTCACTTCCCATCCGACGACGATCTACGAAACGTTCCGCTAGCTAGCTATCGGATGAAGCTGGCTACCATTTTAACCAGTGACCTTTAAGCTTGCCTGGCTTGGCTAGTTAGCTATTCAAGTAATTACCAGCTGGTTTTACCACAGTAACCGCTTTTAACCATTTTCAGCTGGCTATTGGAATTGCTACCAGCCAACTTGTGATGACAATTGCATTGATAAGGCCAGGCCAGTTACTGAGTTAGCTATATTCAAGCATGGACCTAAAAACAGATGATTCAAGCTAGTAGTTGTTTTGGCCTTTATTCAGTGTTTATTAGCCATTTTAAGCTAGTTATTACTAACTAGCTACCATCTAACCTGAGCACAATCGTTTGAGTAAGCCTGACCCACAGGCACGTGGAGTGTTCAGAGAAGCTGGCCATTCTCTCTGCATATACCACAATTGGCAATTCCATCAAGCACCTGTACGTGGCCTGACCTTCCTATGTAGGAAGAATGTCAGCATTGATTGAACCCAGATAATAATATAAAATCACAGGGCAGATTGAAATTAATGGTCCAGTATACTAGCATTATTGTTTAATTGTAGTCTCTGTTTGGAAAGGTTTCATTTGATTGCAAGTGAGGGCATGCATTTTTGATTGCAAGTGAGGGCATGCATTTACACAAAGACTTTATTTTATATTCAATTTGCTTGTTAAAAGTTTTCTCATTATCTTTTGTTCAGAGATGTAAATATGCATATCTCTTTGCAGCTGACAAAAAACAGCAATTTTGATTTGTAAATATTAAAAAGAGAATGCAAAATCAGAGAATATATGTAATAAGCAGATAAGTTCGTACAGCAGAAATAAACAACATAAGAAAATGGAAATCCCACTGGAGCAATGGTGTTATTAATAAAGATTGTACAATGGCAAAACTTACAATGTTGAAGGATAAAAGGTTTACAAAAAAGCCTTGATGGTGTCACAAATGTAAGAGAATGTGTTCAGATTCTGTTTGACATGAAATTTCTGAAAGACGAACAAGATTTCAATTGAAACAGCCCTCTCTTTGCAAAGGTGATGTTTTGACTTCATGTATTTCAGCATCCCTTGTAATGTAAGAGCAGCTTTTACAGGTATTGACAAAGACCCTGGATTGCTCTCAGGTTTTTGTTGTAGCCAGTGCATGTACGTCATTATTGATGAAATAATAAAAAGGCCAACACAAGCTCCAGGGTGTATGATAATGCAGAACTTGTAAACTTTCATTGACAGCGAAGTCATGTCCTTCCTGTTAAAATTCAATTAATTGAGACATCCAGTACAGTATTATGTCATTTGGGTATGCCTGATATTTTTCTTGAGATCAGCGGCATGTGTCAATTGTGGCAGGGAAAAATCTGGTATAAATAACTCAACGGATATCAAATAATTTTGGTCTGTACAACTTGAATGCACATTGTGATATAAATTTGTCAATTGTGAGTTAAATGCACAAATTACAGTATGTACAATGTTATGGTTTTACACATTTTTAAGTAATGTTATAGACACAGTGTGGAGAAAGGAAAGGTGTACTCGACCAATTTTCTTCAATCTTCAAACAATCTTTATTTATAAACCCTATGTTTCGGCAATACACAGATTGCCTTCCTCAGGGTAAAAACTAATAGATAAAAGCGGATAAAATAGAATGTGTCAAAGGAAGGTGGAATTATGACTACAGGAAAGTAAAATCATGATGACAAAACCTTACAAAGACTTCAAAAGGTGATAAAAAATACAGTATTCAGAATAAATACACTGGAATGATGTAAAATACAGGAATAAAAATGAGGATGTGAAAATCAACATAGGTAAAATGGAGAGGGGACTCTACTAACTACTACTATCAGGGGAACCCTTAAGTAAATGTTGAAGAGACGGAGCAACAAGACCCCCTAACTGGAGAACAGAAAGCTGGGGGGGGGGGGGCTTACAGAAAAGTAGAAGAGAAATCACCCTTCTTTTCGGTTGATTCCAATGGGTGACAGCGTTTCAAGTGTAGTAATGTATGAAAGTTCAGTTTTTCTTCTGAGTTGGGTACTAATAGAATGCATTTTACAAATGCCGCTTACTTGAAAATGAGTAAGGTTGTGTCCGGGTTTGTTGAAGTGTTCAGAAATCGGAGTGGATTTTCTGTGCGAATAGTATAAACATGCTCATATATACGTCTTTTAAACTCTCTTTTCGTTTCACCAACATATTATTGAAGACATTTTCGACAGGTGATAACATATATTAGGTTGCGTGTGTTACAGGTGTTGTTGTTATAGACAGTCAGAAAAGAAATACAGTTATGACCGTCTAAAATGTCGTTGATAGAAGTGGAGTGACTGGATGTATAAGAGAAGATATGAGGTTATTCAAAAGTGAATAATGCAACGAGAGAGAATTCAGTTTTTACCCAACGGTAGAATGACAAAATAGCTGATCACTAGCATAAAGAGTGGTAGCATCTAAAAACAGCAAATAGCTTGAATGGCTGAGTAGCCAAGATGTTCACTGCCACTTAAAAAAATAGCTCAATAGCTGCTAAAATATCTCTGTAGCGGCTAATAAACAATCTTAATAGCTGCTCATCTCAAAGTTAGCTATTTTGACAATCCTGCAATGACACCTTAGTTGAATCTCACAAATTCAATAGACAATGGTGATTAGTGGGATTACACAGATTGTCATCTAATGCAGTTGACACTATAATAGAGATGCAGGATAATCTTGACAAAGACTATTGAAATGTAGTCTACTCAATGCAAAGTCACAACATCTAAATCATATACATGTATCTTGTCTTGCCAAGCAGGGCTCAGGTACAATGAGTGTTCTATGTGTTATACACATGTTTTACACAGAAATTTAATGTTTAATGAACATTCCAAGTGCCAGTGGGGTGGTAGAGAGCACATGAAAGTTAAGTCACACCTTTTCCAACCAGCCAAGAATCAACTAGCCCAATTTCAACTCACCAGAAACCAACTCGTCCGATACAAAATCGCCTGTTGTTTGAGATGTAGTAGTAATAATATAGCTTAAATTGTGTTATAGATTCCACCTTGTGTCATAAAGTTTTGCAGAGTTGACAGGCCCCTGTCAAAAATTGGCTGTTTACACGCAGTACGCTTTTTGCCTAAACTCATCACAGCGATACAAACTGCTGTTCTTCCACTTATATGTAGAACACATTTTTCTCCCATGTAAAAATTATTCTAGTTCAAATAAATCATATATTAATTTGTACACAGTACCGAAAGCCTTCATACGCGGTACCGTATCATCCTAGCAATGGCATTGATTAGCTATATTCTGCGATTGTCATTGTCGATTTCAAGTACCATGCGTCATGAATATCGCATCTGACAGACCACATATGCACATGGCGACTGTGGTCGGATGTTATTTGTAGTCGATGATTTGGCAGAACGAGGTAGTCATAAAAATCAGAAATTGGTTTCGGGCAAGTTGGTATTGGGCGAGTTGGTTCAAGGCGGGTAGGAAAAGGTACAAGTTAACTGGTACCTGTGGGGAGCCTCCCTCAACCTAGGCCAAACAAAATAAATAAATTTTGTGTTCTGTGAATTTTCTCTTCGTACTCCCAAAGTATAGTTAACTGTTCATCATTCACTTGGAAACACTGCCTGTATTTGTAATGTGTGCATCAAATTGTTAACAATTTGGGTAAAGTGATCCATATTAAAGTGGCTCTACATGTGTGTATGAGGAAATAATTTGAATACTGGTCATTTCTGAATGCTCAATCTTTCATCCCATATTGCCCTGTACAGCTAGACAATGACAGACTTTGATTCAAACTATTGGTGGTGAATGGGTTAAAGGAATAGACTATGAAACCAGATACAGAACAAAAATACCAAAAAAATGTCAAAAGTTTCTATTACTCATCCCTTTGAAATAAACACTTCGTCAGCAACTGCATTCTTGTTTCATTACAAAGTGAATGAATTCATTGTAAACAATGTTTGGGTGATGAGAATTTACTCAGCATTCACTGTCATAAAATTATCAGGTACTATACGTAAAATAGGATATCCCTGACACAGTCCATAAGTTTAAAAAAAATCATGTCTTGCTTACAATATTAAGTCTGCAGTCAGAACAAAAATGCGTAATATAAGAATATAAGTCATCATAAAACCTGCTTAAATGTGATTAATTTTGATCAGTCTGTATTTGTAATGGCAAGACCCAATTTAGTCCACTGAGCTGAAAATGAAATACCAGTGAATAAAGTTGGCCATCAATAGATTTGTCACATTTTTTCATGCAAAGTTTTCTTTCTTTTAATTGCAGTTTATGATAGAAACACAAGCTGGGGTTTCTTGATTGAGTGGTTGCAGTATGTCTGACAAATTTCCAAAGGTGAGTTTTCAAAATAAGTTAATTGAACTTTGACAGTAAAGCGGGTAGAATTATTGCTTAGTTTTGAGCAATAAAAGTACAATTTCAAAGTTGTGAATATACCTTCCATGTAATTTCCAGTCAAAGCCTGCTCTGTAATTGTAAAGATGTGTGTTAAAGTCAGTAAACGTCAGAGTTCCAACATACCGGCAAGTTCACTTGAAAATACCGCAAGGATTCACGAGGACATTGGTGCATTCTATTGCCTGATATGAAGCTGAGGGTGATGAGCGGCACAATATCCTTGTGCATCCTTTGCGGTATTTTCGTAATAACCCTATCATACTATACTTAAAATTCAAAACGGCCACCCTCTGTGTTCTCTCAATGAGGAGCAATTAATTTTTTTTATTTCAAAAAAAAATGAGATGGTAAAACTTTACTTACTCCTAAAGCTTCAAATAGTCCCCACAAGCCATACACCACAAAAGAATTGTAAAATTTGAAAGGCAAAGTGTGTATCCCAGAGGTGCATTTTTATATTCACTACAATTTTAAACCATGACAGCTCCCACTCATATGTATGGTATGGCATCAAGCAGATAGGTTTGCCTGTAGCAATTGGTATTTTTAGAATCAAAAGGTGAAGTTAGTGACAATGATCAGCAAGTGTACCATTAAGTCAATAGAGAAAATAAAAAATAAGGTCATTGACTGACACAGGAAAAATGAATTATTGTCAAAAAATTTTCATATCCCTCTTAGGCATGAAGTTGTTTGAAAATTAAAGCTACAACATGCCTAATGTTACTTACAGTAACTTCTTGTTTTTCTACAGCCTCTGGTAGACCTACATGCAACATTATCACAGAATCTTTTGAAATGTGTTTGTAAAAATGATGGTGATATTTCAAAATTTGTAAAAAAATTTCAAAAGGAAACTGGGATTGTGTTGGAAGAGAAAGATCCAAACTTGATCATATCCTCAAGTGATTATCAAGTATTTAAAAATGCTCAAAATTATCTTGAAAAATTCATGGAGGATCACCATGCCAGTGAAAAATCAAAAGAGACAAATCCAGTCAAGCCCAGTTTCAGTAGAAGTTTATCACTGGACCATGAACACAAAGGAAAAGAACCAGCTTCAGCAAGTACTAAGTCATTGAAAAGAAGCGACTCTTACAATCCGCACAGTGATTCCAACACAAAGTCTTCTCCTTCAGAAAGTGACAGAGATACTGATCATGCATTCACTGTGAACTCAGATATCTTTGCATACATCAAACATGTACATGGAGAGAAAGTGAAGAACATAGAGAAAAAACATGATGTGAAAATCAAAACTGTGAGGGCTACAGGTACAGATAGTAGTTTACTCATTGAACCCAATGAATCAGGTTCCCGTAATCAAAATGCTATCCATGAGGCAAAGAGAAAAGTTGGTAGAATGTACCAAGACCTCTTTCCCACTATCAAATGTGATTCCTTAGAGTCAGCTAATGAATCACTCTTGATGAAAGCAGCAGCTGAAGCCCAGATGAAGCATCCTAATGTATTCATCAAACAGCAGGGGAAGACAAAAATTGTTTTCTATGCACAGGAGCAGGGCTACATCAAAGCAGCCCAGAATATGATAAAACGTTCTCTTGGCATTGAGGTGCCTGAGTCAGATCCTGAAAGTGATGGTGAAGAAGATGCATCAGTTGATAGAAAAGATGTACAAACACAACAAGGTAGAGGTCATGGGTCAAGACAATGGACTGCTGATCATCATGGTGATCACTCAGCATCAGCTGGTGACTGGGAATGGAAGTCTGACAGAAGTTCTAGACCCTCAGAATATCAAAGTGGTGTTAAGCTTAATGGTACTGTTAAAGAGTATCGTGGGCGTCTGCATATTACTACTTCAGAGGGAATCAAGATATCGGTGTATAAAGATGACCTGACAGAACAAGACACAGATGTTATAGTAAATGCAGCCAATGAAAACCTACAGCATGCTGGTGGGCTTGCACAGGCCATCTTACGCAAAGCAGGAAGAGAATTGCAATGGGAATCTGATGATTATGTATCGTATAAGGGATCAGTGAAGGTAGGCAGTACTATTCAAACAGATGCTTACAATTTGAAGTGTGGAAAGATCATACATGCAGTTGGACCAAAATGGTATGAGTTTCGTAATAAGGAAGACTGCAGAAGGTGTCTTCAGACGACATTTCTCAATTGCCTGCATAGTGCTGATACAGAATTAAAGGCAACATCCATAGCCATACCAGCTGTAAGCTCTGGAATCTTTGGAGTTCCAAAGGACGTCTGTGCAGACACACTCTTTAATGCAGTGGTTGAATTTCTGAGCAGTAGCAGACGACATGGTTCTTTACGGGAAATACGTCTTGTCAACATAGACAGAGAGAGCACTGATCTCATAAAGAAGAAGTTCAAACAGAACACCCAGATGCCTGGTTCATATGGAACATAGGTTTGAAAGTCACAACTGCATACTGCCGTGTATACTCATAAACTGCACTGATCTGTAAACACACACATTTTCATGAAGCAATGTCTTGTTCTCCTATCCCTATTAAATCAATCAAAAAAGCTATTACAGTGGTATGTTGAGTTGATGTTCAGAAACCAAATAAGTTGTTAGAAGATGTCACGCACACATCTATGTATAAAACATTATCTGTACTATTCTTTTTTGGAATTGAGGCATTAACAGCAAAAATTGACCTAGCTCATGTTTACATGTTGTTCTACCAAATTTTAAAGCTGAACTTCATGTAAATGTTTTCCCATCCAATGAATTCATGGGTACACTTCCTCCAAAACTTCACATGCTGATAAGAAACTTCCTGAAAGAGTTTGCCACCTTCCCCACATGATATGTTAAGTGCACATGGTCAGCCACTTTTCTGATTACCTGTGTAATGAGATAATGAGACATTGCTAGGGAATTGGCAGTCGGGAGTTGTTTATCTTACTAGTAAACCATGCATGTAATTTGCTTCGCGCATATATATATATATATATATATATATATAATATATATATATATATATATATATATATATATATATATATATATATATATATATATATATATATATATATATATATATATATATATATATATATATATACGCACGCACACAATAGCCAGATATTCATGATTGATTGCCATATGACACACCAATTTATTGCTAGAGTTTAATGGAAAAAGGGAGCAGTCGTTTAGATGCAAGAATAAGTGAAACATAATTATTATAGTTGTACTGTGACAATGAACCCCAGCAATAAACATTTGAAATGATAACATGAGTGAAAATGCTCAGTAGGTCGAGTCTATAGGGATTTCAAAGTACCAATCTCAACACAGGTACAAACTTTGGAAAGGTAAAAATTGGGCAGACATTGATGTCTTATCCTGTTCAATATATGGAAGAGGCAACACCGAAAAGTGGGTTTCTACACCTCATATTAGTAACTTGAGTCTTGCCATAAATTTGTTTATGCCATGGCAGTTTATTTTTATAAGGCTGCCATTCAAGGCCCAGCCTCATGTCACTGATAGAATATCAGCAATTTCAAGTAATCTTTGAAGCGTCCCAACCATCTGAACTGTAATCTGCAGTGATCTGTAGTGTACCATTATCAACGATTAGAGATAAATTTAAAAATATTTGGTCGCAAGAAAAATTCTTGTAAGTTTTTCCCTGCCAGTCACAGAGTTTTACACTTCATTCTCACTGTTTTCTGGTAGATGAGTCGTGAACTACATTTTGGTACTTTTAAAAGTACACATTTTTATGTGTCATAATTGGCATAGATATCCATACAGTACTAAAAACTATTTAATATCTTCATATAGATAATCAGCATCAGCAAACATAATACAAAAATACTGATTCCGCTGCATGCAAGACACATATAGTCTACATAAATCATAAGTAATCTAGTAGTAAGAGTTTAGTAATGGTTTTGTAGAATCATGGACAGGAGAGTGACAAATGGGATTATTTAAAATGTTCTGTTATTCTTGATGGCAAATACATTTACTTCTTCTATTTGACGAAACAATGAAACTGATACTGAAGGGTTTTATGTGTAGTTTCAGGAGTAACCCTACTATATAAACATGCCTTATTATTCACATGGATCGGTAGAACACACATAATCAGTTACATTGAATTTAAATGTCACTCACCAAAATCTCTTTTCTTTAGTTTAGAAAACATTTTATTTTACTGACCATACTTCCCTTTGAATGTACACTTTTACACGGCCTGTCATGTGCAATGCAGTCCTTTGTTTTACCACACACTGATTTACTCTGAATGGATTTTGGAAGCTGCGAAAGCCAGTGTATCGATTGGCGTGGCACGTGTAAGACCATTCAATAGTCACCAAATGGTTGTGCGAGTATCAAAGTGTTGTTGCAGCAACATCAGAACACCTGAAGATCGGATAAAGTTTTAAAGAACATGATTTGCAAATTTTCTGTTGGCTCTCATCAAGCAAAACAAAGTTATGTCCTTCTTGCATGAATGCCGCTTTAAGGTAGTATGCGCCTCGAAAGTGAAAGACTCAAACTTTTGCTCAAACTTTCATCAAGGAATATTTCAACAGTTCCTTTCAAAATCAAGGAGAAAATCGGGGGTCACCATGCAAATTTTGGTACTAGAGAAACAAATTACCCAAGATTTACTGACATTTGAAATTCGAAATGGCTGCCATCCCTGTGTTAACTCAATGGGGAAAATAAAATTTTTGATTTCCGAAAAACTAAGACAGTAAAATGTTTTCTTACACCAAGAGCTTTAAAATGAACCCCCACAAGTGGTAGATCTGAAAAGAATTGGAAAAGTTTGAGAGTCTAAATATCCACCCCCGAGGTGCTCTCTACCCTAATAGAGTAAGTACTGCATTTTATGGTATTACAACTGATCACCTTGTAATTTTTTTTAAAATTGTGAGTGGATTATCAATTTTCCAGGACTTTCCAGGACTCAGTTTCTTCTTCAGAACAGGATCCACACAGAAAAGCATGGACATTGATACTAATTTATAGGAATTTGCAATATTGCAGTGATTTATTTCTTAGCTTATAAGACTGTCAGGTAAAGAATGCAAGAATTTTAAACCCTGAAATATCTACCATATAAGACCATGCCTGTACAATGGTAAGAGGCCCTTTGCTATGTGTATTAAATTAATTAAATATTCATTTCTTACTTTTATAAGAATATTATACTTTTTACCAATGGATCAAATTATACACAGTGAAATACATGTAAACCATCACCTTAGCTCAATATATTTTGAACATATGCAAAGATTTGAACGGTCTTTCATGTTTAGGGGAAGTTTTTGATAATGCACAATTATTTTATTCACAGTTCACAAAAAAACAGTTTTTCAGTAATGCATAAAGCCATACCATCAGTACCTTATTATTTTGATATTTATTTGTGTCAATGTAAAGTGCTCTTGTTCTACATGTTTAACCTTTAAATTTTACCTTGTCAATTGTGACCAGAGTTCCCTTGCTACATCAAGGCAACCATATCATTAGATAGTATGCACATTACCATACCATTCGAATACTGTTGATCCATGTTCCTGATTTAGCCCAAGCACTGATTTATGTACATCATTGTCCAATTTGTTTTTCCAGTACTCATGAAATATTAGATTGTAAATTCTTTACACACTTTATGGTAGCTAGTACCTTTTGCTTAGTGCAATGTACGGAATTCATCTCAATTACTAGAAGAACTGCCACAATTAATCAGTAGTGTTACAAGTTAGCTTTATAGTGCAGAGGGATGGGAGGGGATGAGGTAGGGGATTGGATAATCTCTCATGGCTAATGAAGTTCATCTGAACAGTTTAAAAGGTCACAGAGAAGTGACCACATTTTATGAACTTTATACCCAATCAGAAACAGACAATTTTAGGGGCATTTCAATTTATTGATCAATGAAATTCATTTGAATACACACTTCAGTGAAAAGCTCATATACCAGAGTAATATCATTTGTAATAGTAAGGAAAGAAGTTGATCCAGAAAAGTAAGGAACCTTTTCACAAAAAATCTATATTTTCGAAAATCATTAATAGCTGCTCCAGAAATGACCATAGAATCAGTCTAACATTTTACACAGATTGTAACAACCAACTGCCTTTTAAAGGCATGTATTTTAATCCCAGAGCCTTTTAAAGGCTTGTTTTCTTATCCCACAGCACAAGAAATTCTTTCAGTGAGATTCATTTTTATAATCTTACATTGTAATGGGCATAATGTATATGCGTAGTAATATATACAAATTAGTCAATAAACCATGGATTTAACATTTACTCATGTAGGGTCATTTTTGTGATCATACTTTTTATACACTGAACACAGACAGTCTACCTCAACAGCCAATGTCTGTAACAAGACTTCATATTTCTTTCATTCACACTTAGCTCTGCTGGTTGCAAGATTGAGCACAGTTATTTTCATGTGCCATTAGCCCAGAGGGCCTAGATAAATACTACCTGAGAAAGGGGAGAATACTTTTTCCCTCCCTGCTCAATTTGCAATGTTTTATGAGCGGGACATGGATCCATCTTCCTTGTGACATACAACTGTGCCATAGGGAGTACAGGCCAGCATCCTATTCACAAATGACAGAGGGTGAATCCAAAATTCTTGTGGTACAAAAAGTTTGTGTTCATAATTATACAAGCATTTACCAGTAAGACATGAAGAATGAGTGTCAGGGGATAACTTGAACCAGAATAAAAGACCTTTGTCTTACATTTAAGATCTTTATCTTCATTGACTACAAACTGTACAGTCGTGTTTTCAAGTCTCTTATAGAATACCTTCATAACCCCTACAGTATTTTCTTTCATACCACCTGTGTTGTCTGTTATCATCAGACAAGGCAGAAGAAGAAATAGGAATTAAATCACCCACTGAGAGCAACCTATTTGCAAAAAACACTACAGCTGTTCTCTGCTGTCATGTGTTTCCACAATTGGTTCAAAGAGCAATGTACAAAGGTAATGTGTAGATAAGTATGGAACTGGTACAGGGGTAAGCAAGTTGCACAATAACACAAGTGCCTTTTAGGGCAGTTAGGTATGTGCAGTTAACAAGTTTTGGTGACAGCTGATAACCTGAAAGAAAATGTGGACTCGTCAGAGATGTCATAGAAGTTCAACAATAAATATTTTCCTAAATTAGATCAAAACTGCCTCCCCTAAACAAAACTTCAAAAATGCAGTGTTGGTGTCGTTCACAGAGTGACATGTGACAATTTGCAATAGCTTTTAATAACATGCCCTTGGCTTTATGGCATCATCAAGTAACTGGCAGTGTTTTCTCTGCATGTTCACTGAATTTCTGCCCCATTCATCAAAATTAAGGGGCAGACTTGACATTTTAGGGGCACAAACAACATCAAATTCACAGGTCACTATCCTATGCGCTTGGGTCACCATCACATGGGTGCATTTGCTTGCTGTGTTTTACACACCATTTTCGTGTTGTCAGTAACTTTGAAGGGCAGAAAATAGCTTGAAATGTGCAATTGTGCAGTCGCGAGAAAATCCTTAACCTGTGCAACCATATTAAAAGTTCCTTGGTGTTAAAAAGGATAAACTACCAAAAAGGGAAAAAATGCAGTCGCCATAATAAGTGCAAAAGTGAAGTTCACCAAATGAAAAGAGATTGAACCCCCTTCTCCATGTAAACAAATTTCACTGTATGAACTGTAAAGTGACAATCTTTTTTCTGATTACCTAATGGTAGTGTTGTTGTTGTTGTTGTTTTAGAAGGGGTTTTCTTGAAAATCAACGTCTTGCAGCTATATCATAGAAAGGTGATCACTGTGTTTGAAAATATGCAAGCAGATTTCCTAATATAAAAATTTATACAGTGAAGTACATATCCCCATTGTTAAAGGAAGTGGTCAAAGTTCTCATCAGATTAGGTATGGTGAGCATTCAAATGTCACTAAACAATGAAATCACTCCTTTTTTACATTTTGCATCTCACTATTGATGTGTCCTTTTGAATAAAGATGGACTTTGTACCACTCTGTAACAATTTGATGTGTTTAGCTTGACCCATGGAATCCCTTAGATCTGTTTAAGATCTGTTTGACATAAGTAAAAACACCCAACCAAGATTGGTTTGTACAGGTATGGATTTAATATAGTGATTCTCATGATAATACTCGATATGAAAAAGCACAGTGGAAAATCACCTAGGCATGACAGTCTAGACCAACAATTAATGTCTAGACCAAAAGTCTATAGATACAGTTTTCAGAGACATAATTTTGTCAACAATTGCAAGAGTTATGACAAAGACAGCTGAAAGTCTACTAACATGTGACTATATCCCCAGATCACACCACTCTCATGTTGAACAAAGCATGCCCCGCTATGATAGGACAATGTGCAGAGAAAGCATCTCCAGACAGTTCAAAGATTTGCTGGAAGCTTCGTCAAATTATTTTCATTATACTAAACTGCTGCCAGACCTTGATTGGGATGGATGATTATGTTGATGTTTTATGTTCACATGTTACTGTAAAACTATTTCCAGTCAAATGACCTACTCTGGTTCAACCTGCCAAATTGAAACATTTTTCCCTTAGCAGTAAACAGTTGGTGGAAAGCTAAAATTTGCTTGCAATTTCACTGGTGTAAGAAATCCAGACTAGCCAACTACACAAGGCAGTTTTTGGGTTGAGTTACACATGATAATGCAATCACTTCCCTGTTAAAAACTACAGTGCTTTTATGCTAACATCAATAAGGGTAAGACATAATTTGGACAATACATTGAAAGTAACCCACAAAAATCCTTGCTGTCCTCACTTTGAAGGCATGTTTACAAGGCAATATGTATTTTTAAATCTTTAACCTGATGAAATAATTCATTTCAAACAAGTTCTATGTCACACCATTGTGTACATTAATGTCGGTATCAAGTCACTCAAAAAAGTCATTTTTAAAATTCAGTCAAACCACAAAAAATGCAGGCTTGATTCAACACATTTTTGACTGCTGGTATCTCTCTGTTTGTCAAGTAGATTTACCATCCAATGACAAACTTGCAGGTTGCAGGTAGCGCCATCTAGTGGCTACAAATGCAATTCCTTTTTTTCTACTTCTTTCCACAACACATTGCTGGAACCTACTGTCTACAGCAGTTAATCATGATAGTGCCATAAAAACAATTTAATGGGAAAATACAATGCAAATTTCATCAATCAATACAGAATGCATAGCAAGAAGGAAAAGAAAGAAGCAAGCATCATCTTTCACGTTTAAATAATGTTTTTGTTTTATTCCCTGTGCTGCAGTAACTTGCATCTCTTTTTGTACGCTGGCCATCTGCACACAGGACAACAGTGGTTACTATTCTCCAGCCAAAGGATGATGCACTTCTGATGGAAATTATGGCCGCAAGGTAAACCACATATGGCATATCCAAACTCATAGCTATCTAGGCATATTGCACACTCACTGCACTCTATCATACCAGATGGAGGCTGATCGTAGGCATACGAAGTTGCGTTGTGTGGAGAGTCGTTAGAGTGTTGGGTGGTGTTACAGTGGCACGTGTGACTTGATAACGGATCAGTGATGCCTGATGATGAATCCTTTACACATGAGCTGTCTTGTCCCAGAGATCTTTCTAAACCTTTTGAACTTTCACTTCCATCGCTATCACAAGACGAGTCCTCTTTTCCACAAAGTATCCCTCCTGGACCACCATGTGAACAATCACCATGACGTTTGCATCTGACATCATCAGTAATGTTGGTATTCTCATCCTCTTTCTCTACACTACTTCGTCTTTTATTTTTCCAGTTACTGCTCTTCTTTTCATCATGCTTTTCAGAATATCGTAAACAGCGGATACACTTACAGTTTGCTCCAGAATCATCCAGAGTGCACTGAACAGCGCCCTCATTATATGCTGAAGCTGATTTCATCTCACTTGCAATGACTAATCCACAGGAACATCTTTTTACAGAACCATCTTTGTCCCGAGAATGAGCTTTCCTCACACGATACTGCCAAACTGGTAAATCTTTGATGTATTCTGTGGGTATCACTGGGTGCAGCCAGAAGTCTGGAACAGCCAGCCGTTCCACCAATAGATCTAACCCATCTTCAATAAGTGTCATATCAATCGGACTGTGTCTTCTCAGTCTGGTTCGAAACAGTAGGCTGTAATATTGCTGCATCGTCTGGTTCCACCATTCAGTGACATTCATGTTTTCTTCAGCAGTTGGCTGAGAGAACCCACATCCCTTTTTGGTCAAGTTCACAGCAATGCCATACACAGTGAATGATACAAGAAGCAGTCCTGAATAATGTCCATATAGAATCCAGTCTCGCCGCAATGACGCTGCAAAGTGGGTGGCGCTGATGGAACGAAGAAATCTGTAACCATACTTACAAACACTTTCCATAAAACTAAGTTGAACAATCCACAAGAGAGGAACCCAAAGTATAATAACAATGATATTACATTTTCCCAGCTCCCACAACAACTTGAGAATTCTCCTCGGCACTGTACTGTTACTTAGAAACAATTCCATGAAGCAGACAAGATTGATAAGAACCAGACTGGACAAAAAAATGTCATTGATTTCCGGATGATATGCCTTCAAAAATAGTTCCATTGACTTGTACGTGTAAAATTCACCTTCTTGACTTCCGTATTGGAACACTGACTCTGGCGTAACGACCAAATATGTGGGATTTCTTGAAACACCTATATTTTGCAGAAAAAGAGAGTTGTCATCCATAGAAAATTTTCCAAACTTAAATCTTCCTGTGAATTTTACACTGAGAGCTGACAAAAACAATGGAGGATCTTTGCTGTTCGTAAAAAGAATTATTTTTAACGGTGAGGAATCTGACTTGGCCAACCATTTGTTTTCCAATTCAGATTTCTCATGAATGGCTTCCAAGCGAGATGATATCAGGTCTGTGATCCAATTCAGGACATTCTGTAATTTGTTGACTCCATTGTAAGTTACCATAACAACATTGTCTTTTGGTTTTCGTCCCTGTGGCAGGGTCAGAATGAGATTTGAACGAGTCCAGCCTTTCCGGTCACAGAACTTAAGTCAAAATATCAAAATGAAATGGGCACATTATTCTAATAATCATCTAGCAAATGGCAGGACGAGCAAAGATTAATGGACGTTCGCTATTAATTACCAAAAGGCATTTTTCTTTGCGGTAACTCTACATACTGCAATTCTTATGATTTTTCTAGGTTACAAATAATTACTGCAAGATATATTATGCCTGTGCTGCCTTGTCTTGACTCTGATTCAAATGCATCATGTTGTTCCATAACATAACACTGTACAAATCTAAAAATGTGTAGGTGCATACTTTGATGGCAATCCTGGGCTCACATGTCATGATCATTTCAACCTTTTTGTGGGAATCAGTGCAATAAAATCCACATTTTTTTAAATATCTTATCCATTACCGAGAACAAATAACAGTCTTGTATAGTTCATAACTAAAACAGCTATTCCCACACCTATAGAGATTTCTTTGAAGCCATCCTTGTTCAAAACCCATGATAGTTTATGATGAGTTTTAGAAACATCATCCCTTTCAAAAGTAATGTTTATGTTTTGCTTTTGGCGGTATGTTCAGTAATGGAGCATGCATATATGTACATTTTGGGTAGTATGACTACGTGCATGTTTTCATCTTGAGTGTACGTAATATGTCTGTGATGTTCCTCAGGACACGATTTTCCAAACATACACATACATTTTGCTCATATACAGACAATTACTGGCAGATGCAAATAAATTTCTCATGAAAATAATATAAAACAACCAGTTGATGATTTGACATGATGAAAATTAATCAGTTTGATGTCTAATACAAACCAAATAAACAAACTGGTAAACCAACAACAAGTCTAATCTAAATTGTCTAAGTGACAAAATTTGGCAAGGTGCCACTTTTTAGGGCTTGAGAGAGAATTTTCCACAAATGCTCATCAACTTATTAAAATATAATGGGAGGAAAATATCTGTCAAGTAGAATTTTCTGAAACTTCTAGAATTTTCATGCTGGGGTCAATTTTACAATTTAAGGATGTACGAGCGGTACACGCGCGTGGAATTTATCACTTCCCATAGGATTACAATGAAATTTGCTGGAAAATCAATTTCTACTAATGTCATTTTCATGAAAATTTGCACAAAGCTCAGTCTAGAGAAATAAATAATACTGATCAAATATAATTATATGGTCACCGCGCTAAATTTTGAGATAAACAGCATTGAATTATTTCGTCCATAGAAAATGCATTGGTGAAAAAATGCTGACTCAGCATTTTGTCTCACAAATGGCAAAATTCATGGTCATTTATCTCACAAACGAGCGCGGTGACCCCTATATTTTATCACACATTTTGATAATACTTACAAAGGAGAATCCAAAAATTGACAATTTAGAGAAATGACATTACTTTTAATTTTACCGATCGTACATCCTTAAGTGAAGGTAGGTAGATGCGTAACCATGGAGGAGATTCACTCACCTGGGATCTGTGCTGCAATCAAACGTTCCTGTCCTAACACCAAACCTTGATATTTTCTTGACCAGCAATGACCATGACGGATCTGGTAAGTAAGCATTCCGACCTTTCGGGATGACCTGCCAGTGAATGAAAAGCAACAGATAATATACTTTCAGTAGAAAAACTGCTGTGAGTAAGAGATACGCTGTTTGGTTAGAGCGTAAATGTGTATCTTTCACCCTTTTTCAATCTGAAATTGGTTTCATCCTATACATGGGAGAAGCAGGAAAAACAGAAAATACTTGGGGAAGGTGTATGTCACACGATAGTATCTTAGTTTCAGCTAAAGGTTTGCTAGTCTTCTTTCTAAAAATGAAAAGCAATTTGATTTGCTTAGCAATGTCTTTAAGATCTGTACCTGTACGACCCAGACACTGTCTTTCTTGTCTTCTACTTCTTCATTGAAGTGAGCGCCACAAGTAAAACTAGTACTCTCTGCAGCAGACTCCTCCTCAGATACTGTCAAAGCCTCTCCCTCAGTCAAATCACCTGAAATATTCATGAACATTCACAGACTTCGTCACGCGCCACTTTTCAACTTTTCCTGATGAGATGTTTGCGTGTAGCACACTCTTGACAATGGCAACTTCTCCATAGTGTATTGAAATCAGGATGAAACAGATTAAAAGTATATTTGTATAATGTTGCACTTTGTTCTGGCCTTGTCTTTAAATATCAGCAAGGTCAACACTAAAATGGTACCAACCATTGGCACTTAAAAAGGGCTACGAGATTCAATAATTTGAGCTCGGGCACCTGGAAGTTCCATGGAACTCTAGTAAGAGAGGTTCCCATTAACAGATACATATTTGAGGCGATAAAGGGATACTCTAAAAATCTACAATTATTGTTACATTTATACATTGTATAGCCCTGCATCCCATATGTAATCATAACAGTTGAGGGGTCCCCCTCACTCTATTGCCTACAATGTAATCAAACCTAGAGTCATCAGCCACACTGTAAATACCTTGACAGAACTATTTTTTGCGTGCTAATGGTATTTTGCGACTACTTTATTCTGACATTAAAAAAGTCACGCCTAACTGTCAAACTAATGACAATCTGATTTGATCAGCACTAATAAATACAATGGTGAGGTCAGTTATTCAATGCAAATCTTATCAGAGTGTTCAACCTCCATGTAACTGTATAATGATGCAAGCTCCTCGGCATATTGCATAGCGGTGCAGTAATGTAGGGCGAAGTATTGCCTAGGTATTTGGGTTTGACTCTGGTTTTGCCGACCGACCCAAATACCCCAGGCAAAAAAACAAAAAAACTGGTACACAGTCCATGTAGCCGACAATGAGATATATGCTAATGATATGCGTTAAGGTCTCCTCGACTAACTTTCAGCTGGTTGCTCACTTTCTACTATTTTTCATAGTATTTTTAACAAAGGCACAGACTTATTCTATCTGCAACGTAAAACTGATAGTGATTTTGTAGCTCATTCTTACTATTTTTCATAGGATTGGTAGCGGTATCAGACAGTTCGTGTTCGTGTCGGCTACATGGACGATCTGCCAAAATCCAGTTACAGTACTGCAGCTAAGATAATAAATACATATCCATTGACAGCCTCCCTGCTTTATCATGCACTGAGGTCAGGAATCGGCAAAAATTAGAATGTACAGTGTACCTTTTTTTCAGTGGACTGAGCTTTGTCAACGTTACAATGACAAATACCATCAAACAATGACACATTTATTCAATAACAGACAGTACCCACTGCCTGCACATATCAACGTACCGGAAGCATTGACCAATTCTGACAGCTCTGTCTTCTCCAATACGCCATTGTAACTTATTCCTCGTTCGTCCAGAATACTTTTCAGTTTCCTAACACTGAGAGAGAGTGGGTCAACAAGTTGGCACGCCAGGAAACCGGCTTCATACCACGCTGCTAGTTCAAAGATCCTCACAACAAGGAAGAGGAGAACAAAGTAAACCAATAACAATACCAATTTGGTCAACATACTGTTGCATTGAAGCGGGCCAGCGGACGGTCCCACGTCATCAAAATACCGCAGCCGGGGAGAGGTACTGCCTCTTGGTAATTTAACGCCAACGCACGCTTAAACATAACACAGGTAAGGTGTATCATGCAGGTTTTGCTGTTTAAGCGAAACCAAAGCGGCGAAAGCAAAAAATATGCGCCAAAGAGACGTGTCCGTCCCAGCTACGGCTTCGTCCTCGACCGATCCTGTGATCAAGTCAGGTGATTTAATTCAAGATGGCGCTCCGTCGGTACCCTCTAGGTTTACGAAAATTAGTATCCCATGATTCCAGCAGGGGCGACCCAGGCCCATGAGACTTGAGTTCTGCATGCTCTATCGTAACCAATTTGTATTTGATAAAGTTTTATTAACATTTTAAAAACAATCGGTGAGCCCCACTACCCTGTTCCGTTTTGTTGATTCAAAGAAAGTATTTTAGATACTCTTTGTTCATGTTTATTCTACACTGACAGTACATATTCACATTTCTATCAGTTACTTATGCGTTATTGCCAATACTGGCGGGTTCCATTTCTGCAATGTCACTTGTCCTGACCTTTGTCTTTGTCAATTAAATGCCAATCAACGGCAATTAAATGATACTAGGTATGTGTGTTGTGGTAAATGTTATTTCGATTGATTGTGCGAGAGAAATTATTATGTTTATTTGTGGAGGGATAAGCTTACAGTGTGATGAAAACAAAGTCTGAAATGATATTCGAATACTTGGATGATAACTTCTAAAACGAACCAACGAACAAACGTTTCAAAATGTTGTTTAAATGATTTGTTTTGAAGGCAGCATATCAGCATTCAAAGGAAGGTGGAAACTTGATACAAATTTTCAAAAGTACATGATGACATACTTTATTCTCTGGCTAAATCGCCGGGTCCAAACATTCCTCCTCCGAGATGCGAAAACTACTGCAAGGCGCTTGAATTGACGCATGAATCAGTGATCCACTTTATTTCGTCCTCCGCCTTTTCTTTCGCCAAACAAAGGAGAAAGAGTTGTTTTCAATTCTGTTCTGTTGTGATTTTGTTTACTTTTTGCGCAGAAACAGGGGGAAACCGAATTTACCTTTGCTTTTGTTGTTTTTTATGTTTATTTCGAATGTAAATGTCTTGTTTTTTCTCAAAGATATTGATATGCTTTCTTCACCAGTGAAATCATAGAGAGTAGAAACGATGTGGTAAAGGATTCCCATTACTATGTTTATGACCATCCACAAAATAATGTAGAATTACAGGAATGAATTGTTAAGTATATATCTTGAGCTGTTTTCAAAGAATTACCTAAATTAAAAGTCGTGTCCTTTATGCTGCCACTTGTTGGAAGAAGTGAGTAAACAAGAAAAAACGGGGAAAGGTCATATGTTGACCTTCTTCTGGGTTAACTTCTTGAGATTCCTGGAATGATGGAATTATGTATCTTATATGTTAGTTTTATGAAACTTGCATTACTTTGTGGAAAAATTAAGTCTTCACTGAAGCGGGAATTGGCGCTATAATAGTCCGCTATAAGTTATCTTATATGAAGACATACGGAATGAATGCCAATGCGCGACATCGATTATATGACTTGTGTAGATACCGCCTCGCCAACAAGCTTTGTGGTCTTCATAGATTCGTTGGTCGTGAAATATTTAAATTCACACATACACATAAATGTATATACTGTCTATGTTGTAATACTCTCTCTCTCTCTCTCTCTCTCTCTCTCTCTCTCTCTCTCTCTCTCTCTCTCTCTCTCTCTCTCTCCGTGACGCTTAGTTGTGTGAACCGACACTCAGTATACCAAGGTCACTCACGGGCGACCCAGACACTAAACCTTATTGTTGAGTTTTCTCATTGTTTTCTCATCAGTTCCTCTCCTTTTCTTCATTACAGTCCCTCTATGGATATAGGGACTGTATCTTCGTGCTCTGACTGATCGGAGTATATAAAATAAACGGTTATAAACCATATAACCTAACCTAGCCTCTTTATTCATTTTACGCCCCATTACAAGGACGATTATCAAGGGTTGGTCAACATTGGAAAGATAGAGATGTAATGAAAAAGGAGTTTTGGATAAATGGTCATGACTGGCCGCAATTTGGTAATTTCTGGACACATTTCAGGAGAGCTTCTTACCTTCCCGTTTTAGTAACCCTTCCTATCTTTCGCGATGTTGACCAACCCAAAAAATCCCTGATAAGTCCACGGATAAGCATGATTAGTTATGTTGACTAATTAATTACAAGATGTGTACATGAGAGATAAACGTCCTTGTAATGGGGTGTAAAATATATAAAGAGTCAAGAGGCTAGGTTAGGCTATATAGACAATTATTTTTATTTACTACGATCAGTCAGAACATGAAGAAAAAGGATAGGAACTGATAGAGAAAACTGAGAAAAACTCAATAATAAGCTTATTAATAGTGTCTGGGCCGCCTGTGGATCACTCCACAAAAGGCCGTTGTTATACCTTGCTGGTGCGTTCGTTGTTGACTTTGTCAAGTTAATCAGGTGATAATCTGGTGACAGCGTCCACAGATTAGTAATTCACCCTTGCTGGCGCATCATGCAATCAAACGCGCATTTATAATAGACGCGACACTGTGACAAAACTGCGTAAGATTGTCAAAGGACAAATATGTAAATATACGTGACACAGCGAAGGAGAAAAACAAATACTTGCAAAACCAGTGCTAACGTAAGACCAGGGCACCAAAGGTTGGCAGTATAAATCTTTATTGGCAATACATATCATATAGTCAAACTTTTAAAAATAAAATAAACAATAGCGAGAAGAAACCTGTGCTGAGACCAAGACACCTCTACCCCCACCCCCGCCCCGGGGGACGGACATGTAAACAACCCCTATGAATACACTCGGCGAAGCTATGATTTTCTGAGATAGGCAAAAAGTGTCAGATCATCGTAGGTTGTCAGGTAATGGGGAGGGACTTTAGAAGATCGTAAAAATCCTGATTCGCTGCTTTTCATATATGTTGACAGTCAACTTCGACAGTTATAGACGTTGTTTTCCGATGATATAAGGTGAACATAACAACCAAGTATCCGAGGTAATTCGCTTCTCAATCCTACGTTCGGCTGATGACAACAAAACATTTACATTTCACGCTCCTATGATTTTTTTTTAAATCTTCGATATTAGCACAGACTTAATAAGCGTGAACAGTCTAAAATATCATATTCATATCACAATTATGAATTATGAATATCATTAGAAAAATCGTTTTTTGGAATTTCATCTTGGTTGATGTCCCTTTCAGCTCTACAACGCCTGAAAAAGCAGTGATCGGGTACGGATGACACTCGTCTTCGGGGCGTCAGTATTTACAATGTATACTCTTTTACTACATTGTAGACCCCGAAGACGGGTTTTCAAGTGTTATCCGTACCCGTTGAGTGAATCTCCACCCATTGTTGAGCAGAAAGGAGGCTCAGCCTCGATGTAATATCAAAACTATTTTATAAATAATATTTCATGATTATTAACGTAGACTATTCACGCCTATATTAGCCTGTTTATAAGCATTCAGACCTGGCCTCAGTTGACGACGTTTCCAGACTGCACGATTGAGGAATTTACCATAGCATCTTTGGAGAGGGTGTTCAGAATGTGCCGGTATGCATTGTTGTCGCGTTACTAAGTGGACAATTTTTCCCGGTCTTCAACTTTACCCACTTTATTCCGGTCGGCCCTTATGTGAAAGTGCAGCTTGGACGCCATAAACCCTTTACGGAACTTTTCTCCTGTAGATCTTTATTTCATTTGTATTATCCCCTTGTATGCTGGCCGACGCCCAGGTTATCGATGACCGGCGTGACATGTTACCACAGAGAGCACCTGCAAACAATTACTTTTGCTAGACACAAAAACAGGCGAATCACTGCCGGCAGACAGGTGAAAGCGGCCATTTTGCATTCCTTCCACTCAATATATGACCCATTGTTAGTCTACCCTCGCAAGTCAAAATGTCAGCGCATCAAACTGGCTGTATTATTTCGTTTTCACTTCTGACAAAAGGACCGAACACCAACAGCAAAACGCGACGGACAAGAAACCGATGGAGCATACCTTCCGAGATCAAATTAGCGACGTTTGATTCTGCTGCAATGTGGAATTATATAATCATTCTCGACTCCTTATTACATTTTTCACTTTCAAAGTATGTCTTCGGCCACACATAAACGTAAATGTACTGCTTGCCTCATCTTGAAAGAATTACTGAACGACTGAAGCTGGTTACTCTGAAGGAAAGAAATATCCAGATATATTCTTTCTTTTGCTGTCGATGAATAATACCTGTGACACAAAGACTCTCTATTGTAAATAGAAATAAAATCAAGTCTCCATTCAGACTCTGCAATCTCTCCTTGATGAGGTCAGGTCATGCAGGTGAGTTACTAAACCTACTCATGCGTATAAACTCTTGTAGGTGTGCTTTGCCTAGAGGCGTAAGGCTGTTTATCTGAACAGCCTTTGTCAATGAACGCCTCTCACACTTTTATGGAAAAGGCAGTCGAGTTTGTTGATAGATACTATACATAAACAAAGCACAACAACCGTCAACTGAAGTCTTTTGATGTCCTTGGTAGTCGTGCACCTGTTGCTGTGTACTAGGGATCATGGGAAACGCTGATTGTGAGCAGTAATGTTTGCCGCGAGAGGAACACTTTTTTTCCAGACGAGATATACCGGGTTCGCGAGGGTTGCCTGGTGATCGCTCCCATGACTTTGCCCTATTTACTTATCGAGATACATAAATACGATGCTTGACGTTAAGCAATGCCCTCGATCTAGCTCTCATGATAAGATTTGGATAACTTCTTCAGGGAAATACAACTTGTAAAAGGAAACTTTACATGGAAGCACACCCAGGTTTGCGGAGGCGGAACGACAAAATCTTGTCAAGAAGGCCCGGTTGGTTGGTGAACTCTCTGTACGACGCCAAGAATGCAGTGGTCGAGTATAAAGGTATTTTCAACATTAATTCAATGAACTTTTCCAGAACTAGGAGGAAAGACAAATGCAAACGTATGACACAGATTTCACAGATAAGACCCACACCGACACAAACATGGAATTCTTCTGGAAAGGAAAACGTAGCCATGGGAAGAAGCCAAGTAAAGGGATTGAGCAAAGCTTCCGAGACAAGCCACAACAGTAATGACCAATCACTGTCCAGGAAACGATATACATTGGGTAATACTCAGGCTGCGGAACTTGAACATAAGGTGAGACAGACAAATTTTCTGTCACCGAAAATCCCGACGAGTAAATCTCGAATTATCAACGGCAAGAAGTCGAATAGATATGTTGTGGATTCGAAGGCAGTGACGTCACCACTGTCACCAAGGAAAGGTGTGAAACCGGAAGCAACAGACTATGGCCAGTTAAGAGGTTTGACCATCTACCGTTGGAGAGAAGCCGTGGACGAAATACTGGTAACAGCGACCTAAAGTCTGGACGGAGAAACGTTGTACGTAGCGGTAAGGGAAAGATAGTAAACACACGGCAAAATAAAATAATCAATCGCCGAGAAAGCGAGGACAATATTCTGTCTTTGAGTGACTCGGAAAGTTTTAATTCTAGTTCTGCGGAAAGTGGTTGTCATGGTTGCGACCCAATATCGAGGTCGAAATCAGAATCTTTCAGATCGATCGAGGTGAACGACAGCCGTTCCATGATGGTAGACGCTGATAACAAAATATTTGATGAACAGCAAGTCGCATCGGTCGAGGCAGCCCGGAAACTTTCTCCCTGCGTGTCCATCGAGAGCATTGCCCTCAAGGTAGATAAGGTGACAACCGGCTACAAAAGTATCGAGGCTGATTTCGAAACCGTGATAACCCAGGATCAAAATGCGGAACCCGAGTCTGCGTCAGATTCTGAAGAGTTTACACGAGGTGGGGCAGTTTCTGAACAATGTCTAGACGCTTCACGCGAGAACTCGTCGCTATCAGAACGAGATGATGGTCTAGATCCTGAGCTTATATCTTTACACAGTGACGACTCCACCGATACCTCTGATGAGTATCGCTTACTGTCAAGAAAAGGTTGGGTTGCAGCGGCGCCAAAAGTTCCAGAGGAAAGCAAAAAATCATTAATAACTCTGCCTCTAAATCCAATCTCAGTTTACAAAATATACATAGCGGCTGAACGGCTTGGAATTCCTGTCAGATCATCAGAAATGGGAATTCGGAAAATCAGCGAAAGATACGTGCGGATAGATTGGTGGAGTGACGATAGCGATAGATACGGTCCTAGATACTTCCCGCATGTAACGACCGGTTTATCAGCCTTGATGCTTCAAAAGAGGAGATTCGAAGACAAGAGCATTCCTACCTACATGAGAGACACGCATTCATCTGAGAGACGCAAGATTAAAACGCCAGGTTTTCACAGAAAGTATCTGCCGGAGATTGTTGATCCAGAAAATGAACAGCGCAAGCAGACGCGAGGAGCGACAGCCAGGTAGGACGCCCCCTCCCTTCCGCACCCGTAAACACTGAAACGAGTTGTACCGAAGAGGACGGCGATCGTAGGGGACGAGCCGTTCCATTGTCTTTTGGAGTGGGGAAGTTTGGGAAAAGTTAAACAGTGGACTTCTTCAAATATAAGAGTTGTGGTTGGCAAAGGAAAATGACGAAGTGGGAAAACAAAAGGAAAAGATAATTCTGTGTTCTGGAAAAAAACTATTCAGCCGACTTCACAAAGAATGAAAAGGAAGTAATCTGATGATACACAAGAATATTCCGTGTCTTACCCATTTATCAAATGGTCCTGCCTTGACCCTATTACACGTGCATAAAGACATCCCACCTATAGCATATCATTGCTTTTCCGATAGGTTTCAGAGTGATGATATTTTAAGTGTGATTTTAAAGCTCAGAACATGCAAATCACAGAAATTGTCCTTGATACAGATTACCTAAGTTCATTGGCGTCTGTTCTAAATGAGTATGAGCCTTTGGTCTCTGATCGACGAAAGCAAAGTTGCTTGAAACCGAAAATGAGAATTTTTCGTGTAAACATAAAATACAACTCTCACCGTCTAATCAACAGTTGGTATGGTCTAAGTTTTGAACAATCGCTTGAGTGTGTACAGTGTTACCATTGACCAATGAATAAGCAGTATACTGCTCTTTACAATTATTTTCCACAAACAAAGCTGTAATGTTTTTGGTGAATCCTATAGGGGAGATGATATAATAAAAATACCAAAATGTTTCATTTGATGTAAGCCTGTATTATTCAGTAACCCTTACAAAGAAACGTATTCGTACTTTTCTGTTCGGAAATAAGAAAATGGAAAAATATGACATGATGCGTATGTATTCAGTATTTCTGAAGAAATAGATTACCTAAGTTGTTCATCAAAACTATTACCTCAGAAAACTGAAAACAAACTATGAATCCAGTTCTTCATTGATGGACATGATGTGAAAATAGGTCTATCGTAACTGTATTTAATTTTTCCCTATCGATATTCGGTCAAGTTCTAAATCATCACTTGAGGTCAGTTTTTGACGTTGCGTCCCGTAGTTTTAGCTCTGTGTGCAAATTTCAAGTTTTATATGGCATTTTTGAAAAACATCTACATTGTTAAATTTTAATTTCAAAATGTTATCAGCACAACAGTTGCCCCTGTACTTCCTGAAACGAGTTAATACATATGGTAATTGGTCGAACAAATCCAAGAATACTTGGTGCGAATAATTTTCACAGCAACGAGTTCTGAAAAGGGACTATTTTCGTAATCGTGAGGGGTAGGGAGGGAGAGACAGAGACAGAGAGAGAGGGGGAGAGAAAGACAGGGAAGGGAGGGAGGGAGGGGAGGGAGACAGACAGACGGCAGAGAGAGACAGACATAAGGACAGAGACGGACATACACAGACATAGACAGACAGACAGACAGACAGACAGACAGACAAAAAACAAGGGTAACTTGTGTCGTCAACTTTTCTCGGGATTAAGAGAGGTCGATCATTAAATCTTAGGAGGCGTGTGACCTGCAAAACTGTAGACCAAATGGTGAAAAACCTTACTACTTATGTGAAAAATATTCACACGACAGTTCAACGAAAATGTACCCAAATTTGGTGGGGGTAATTGTGTATGCCATGCAAAATCTAGGGAAAAATACAAATCATCAGAAATGCAACAGTTTGTAGAGATTCCATTTCATACTGAAAAGCTTACAATTGATCAAGCGACCACATCTTTTGAAACTGTCCTATATGTTCTGATTATTACCGTCTAACGCATGCAGGGAAATTCTTACTTTAAGTATGTGCAGCAGAAACTTCCTCTGAACAAAGGTCGACGACCTATTTGCGTATTTCCTTGTGTAACGTTGTTGCACTAGAGTGTGAAGTAATAAATGCAACCATAAATGTTATCGACACTGCACTTTCACATTCTAACAAATGGACTGTTAGATTGTAGTAAGTGGTCAGAATGCAAAGATCTTGATTTTCCCGCCATCCAAAATTGTATTTTTCCCTAGATTTTGTATGCCATACACAATTATCTCCCTCCAAATCTTGGTATATTTTCGTTGAAGAACTGTCATGTGAATATTTTTTCACATAAGTTGTAAGGTCGTTGAAATATTTTCACCATTTTTGCTCTACAGTTTTGCAGGTCACACGCCTCCTAAGATTCATGATCGACCTCTCTATCTCGAGAAACGTGGACGACACAAGTCCCTTGATTTTTTTCGGAAAACATCGCTCAGCTTGAGAACGTATCTCAAAGAATGAATATTGCGGAGGTCTTGAAATAAAGTTTGAACTTTGACAAAAGTGTTTTAGAGCACGGCAGAAGATCAGTATATTCGGCGTCTGTGTAAAGAGTGCATTTTTAACGATGGAACACTTGTTGCGCTCCATCGTCAGAGCAAGGGAGACAAAAATTCTGTCTTTAATTTTCGTAGGGTTTTAGTGGAGCCCGATGATAAAATACTTCCAAGCTCGAGTTATATGGTTCGAAAACTCGAGAATTGGCGATGAATTACTTTGTATGTTACACAGATCCCTGTCGTATCATTGATTGGTTTGAGTCTAACAGTGTCTAATTGTTAAATCGTCTTATGAAGTGATGGCCATACAGAGCGTCCTCAATCGCTAGAGGATGCCGTCACATAATGCAAAAATTGTTGTTATGTAATGTTAGCAACGAAAACCGTCATTGTGAAGAACAGTTTTCACCAATACATAACCTTTCTGTGCAGTAAAAGCCTTTACTCGCTCTTCCATTGGTGGTTGTTTTTTCAAAATAAGTCGTTTGTTTTAGTCATGAACAAGTCTAGCCGTGTAAATTAACATAGAAACCGACCAATGCATTGTTATCGGGTCCCTTCTTTGGCTACGTTCTAATTCCATTGTGTTGGATAAAATGAGGTGAGAACGAGCTTGCTGCATCGCTTGTTTCCCTCTTCACGCTGAATATTTCGTAAATGCAAGTAGAATTTGCTGGTACGTCACTTGGTGCTGACAGTTGACCAACGTCGCAACTTCAGAACATTTTTCCAAAATACGAGATTTTCTTTATGAGATTGAGTCATTATATTGGCCACGGACATCCTCCATCACTCTCGGTGTATTTGTTCAGAGTCGATCCAGATAACTGCCCCATTTCAACTTTACGCCATAATCCACGTTTTCACCATGGGAAAGAAAGAAAGAAGCAACTCGACGACCCTAGAAACGATCAACAGTGGGGAAAGTGTTAACTCTGCATCGGGAAAGATGCCGCTTCAGAATGAAATCCCTGATGGGGAACGCCATGATGAGGGAAGTTCCATGCTTCAGTTAGCGATGAAGGAATCCAGAGAAGCGGTGAGTAGCTACACAGAAACCGTACCATGGGTTAATTCACGCCCATCTGAAAGGCCTGGTATTGTCGGTCCAGCTAAAAGACTACTGACCAGGCGTGAACGATTTAATTATGGCAGGGAATTCAGGGAGGATTCAACAACAGAGAATAACATGATTTCACCCATAAGACGACTGAACAGCGAGAATGGAACCTCGTCGAGTACACGGCATGAAAGTGAGCATCCGCTTCGGAACGGAGACGGTGAACGGCAGTTACGACGCCATTCAGATACGGCAGCGTCAAGCAACAACACTCAGCTGTCCCGATTCTCACACTCGCTGATGGCACTCAAGCGTAGACAGACATCCTCTTCTAGAATAAAAACGTCCGATCAAGTACATCCAAATCCACCCAAGTCCCGCGTTGCAATCAGTCCACATACAAGAATAGTTACTTACCACTCAACTGATGTAGTGAATGGTGGTTTTTCTGAACCAAGAGGACCGGCTAAGGTGACGATTCAAGACCCGCGCACTGTGAACGGATTGACATCAGGAGATGGTAGAAATAACTTTCTTCAGAGTAAAACTGCAACGAAACCCAAGCACGTAAATTTGCAGACTCCAAAAAGCCGTGAACTTCCTTCAACTCGCGACAGGACTGATAATTTGAAGAACGCACCTGGTGTTATTAACTCGACCGGTAGGCGAGCGATACCGACGACAGCTTCCCGCCAGGCTGCGGAAGTGAGCGGAAAGTCATCGGGCTTTGCAGCAAAATTGGATGTGAATTTAGCGAGCCGGGACCTTTCCACTTCTCCTGGACGGTCAAATCACGCTGAAGCAGAATCCTCGGATGATAAATACGAAGCTGTTGTAGACCCGCCTACGCTGGACACCGAAGACCTCAGTGACTGTTCCAGACCATTGACTCCTGTAAAGTTTAGAAAATCAGCAAGTCGGCTCAGCCCGTTGCCATGGAAATGTCTGCTAGACGTCAGCCGATCGTTTCTGAAGCTTCGCAAGTATGATTTGAAAGATTTCAAACAGCGGCGGTTCAGTTCTCCCGACTTGGAAATCACTGACGTCAGTACGAGTGATGGAAACTCCACAAATGGCAAAACCTCGACAGCGTCTGGGAGTACTACTTCATCGCCTGATTCACTCGATTTTCCATTGCACAAAAGGTCCAGAAGTGTTTCTTACAACGCTGATGATGCTAATACCATTTATTTGAATTTAATCCGGAGGAAAAAGACCAAAAGCGTCAGCCCTAGCCCAAGGAACGCACTACAAAAGGAGAAGATGAAGGTCAAGTCAAAAAAGAAGAAAAAGAGAGACCATCAAATTTTGTTTCCAATACAACTAAACCAGTAAAGCCTTCGCCTGCGTCTACTCGAAAAGCAAAGAAGGACAACTATGTACCCAGGTACATGCAGGAAACAGAAAGCTGGAAAATAAGACAGGGCCGGGCATACGAAGTTGGTCAGTTATCTGATGTGGATGAACGAGCGCCCTCACCGTTGGAAATACGACTGTACGGTCCTCCTAAACTACTGCCACCCATACACACTCAGGTGACCTTTCAACCAATGAAGAGAGACTTCAATCAAGTCAATGTTGTACAGAATTATCAGGATGACGAGACACTGGTTGAACAGTTTGAGAGACTGAAGACAACGCGATATCTACGTGGCAACGACTTCTATGATATGCCTGACGACTATCTGAGAAACATTTTTGATAAAGATGACGCATAGAATATTTAAGTTCTGAGTATGAGCGGTAACTTCGTGTATTTTTCCAGTGTTTTTACTGTGTCGTACATTTCGGCTTCTAGTTCCTTAAAATGTCGAAAGGATCTATGCTCCTCTTTACAAAGCACCCTGTATGAGTGTAATATCCATTGTTATTACTAGATAACTTAATTTTACTGTTGACGGAAAATACATTTGTCAGCGATAGCATGGCGACTGCTGCACAGTGTATGAGCTTGTAAGGCCAGTATTTAGCATTTCAATATATGGGTACAAGGATGACACAAAGGATTAATTTTACAGAAGAAAAAAATGAAAAAAAAATATTAAAAGTTACACCCACCTTAAAAATAATTATGAAATATCACAATCTATCGAATCAGTCAATCCCTACATGATAATTTCTCCGGTCAAGAACACGGATTGCTAATCGTTGATTTATCGATGTACAATGTAAGCCTTTTGCACATAGATGATAACAGTTTAATACTACACACGCTTTAAATTTAAAGATATTGCTTTTGCCCATACACTGTCCGACAAGATTTATTATTCAAGTCGCAATTCTTTTCATAAATTTTATTTTAAATAATCGTCTAATGATGTATAAAACAATAGAAGATCACGAAGATCAATCCGTGAAATAATTCACACAATAATTCTATACCGAAGAGAAAAGCGTGTATTTCAGCTTTCAAAATGAGTTAAACTGTATAAGGCATGACATGAAATACTACATGTAGCCAAAAGAGAGGGACAATTCGTTCCAAAAGATTGTATGGTCCTTCGCCAGGCAAGTGCATGCTTTTGAGTTTAGTGAAAGTCTTTTTTTTAAGTTTTTGAATTTTATGGGGATTGCACCGATAATTAGGAATAAAACATTCTGACAAAACATGTGAGGGAATGTCTTCTATTAGTCAGCGCCTGTTACACCCCAGTTATCTCGACAATAACGGGTAAAGCAGTTGATTGTCCTTACTATAACGTGACCCATATATAAGTAACACTGACGGTGCGTTTTGCAGTAGACCTCTATATCCGAAGGACCGTATTAATGTTCAATACATACTTATGATACATGCACGCACGCACGCACGCACGCACATACATACATACGTACGTACGTACGTACGTACGTACGTACGTACGTACATACATACATACATACATACATACATACATACATACATACATACATACATACATACATACATACATACATACATACATACACACATATGTCTCTCTATACATGTGTATAAAATGAGTTTCCTCCCTCACAGACTCTAGATGTTGTCACAGTGTGGTGATAGAGAACATAATTTAGACAGCTTCAGAAAGCTATCGCAAGACATTTTTATCTTTAACACAATTTGAACTAATTTGGAATACTTTGATCTCCATATTTTTCAAATTCATCAAAGTGTTATGTTAGGTGCCCTATAGCTGAATGTTGCAATATTACAAATTACTCATAAAACTGGTGTATAACTTAAAACGAAAAACAGATAAGCTTACATTTGCGTATTAAATCGATATTACTCCACTATCCAATCATCACAATTTAGTTCCATTCGTGTTCTTTCAAGACTTTCAATAAAAAAATTGCCATGTATGTATGTATGTATATATATATATATATATATATATATATATATATATATATATATATATATATATATATACATATATATGGTAAAAATTAATAACAAGTAGAAAACAGGACTTAGGCGACTTAAGCGTTACTCAGAGTTTCACGCTACATGTGTTCTCTGTAGCGATGACATTACAGAGAACACATGTAGCGTGAAACTCTGCCATGCAGGTATTGAGCAGTTTTACACGTACTGTGAAGATTTCCTAACTTTATAGGCTATTTTATATATATATATATATATATATATATATATATATATATAATATATATATATATATATATATATATATATATATATATATATATATATATATATATATACACTCTTACACACTTTCTTCCACATTCATATTCCGCCAAAGACAGCGTCGATTGAACAGCAAAAAGATTTAGTGTGCCATATACTGTCACCTGCCTGTTCTGCTGTGTCAGAAGGCAACGAATTGGTTCATCCTGTCGCACGGTCTCCACCACAGTCCCTCGGTGATCCCGTGTACCAACTGTGCATTTCTTTCACTATGACCGAGGTGATTGGTAATGTCTGTGTAATATAGACCTTTTTCAAAATAATTAAGCTTTATTCTACCATACATGTCCTCTCTCCCAGTTACAAATTACCGCGTGCCGTGTTGTTTATGATCCCGCTGGAATGCCTGGACGATTTTTTAAGTTGCATAGCCCAACAGCATCTTTTGCGATCTAAGATTTTTTGCTAAATATATAGCATTGCTCGCGATAAATGTGGGGATAGCGACAGAAATTCTGATTCTTTTGTATCTTTGATTGTTGTTCCAGCTTATATTCAGAACTCACAAGAGTCTTGATGGCTTCCACCCTTGCATTAAGTTAAAAGTACCATAAATTTTCATAATTATTGGATAAATATCTATTTGACTATTAATAAAGAAACAGTGAATCAAATTTTTAATCAGTCCTATTTAATTTTTTTGTTCTCCTAAAAGTATACTCAATATGAAAGTTATCTTTTTATCTTTGCGTTAGATGTAAACACTAAACCAGAGAAAGATGGCGACATTTGTCCCTGTCCAAGGACGATAGCAGACAACATCAAAATCGATTGTCACGTGATAAAAAATCGTTTTATGAAATGAAGCCGACAATAGAAAACTTGAATAATTAATAAGCGAAGGAAAGGGAACGGAAACTGGGTGGCACGAATGTAACAGGTCTTTTGTCTGGAAAGTATTCGAGCTATTAGCCAGGCTTATTGGTCATTTGTGATAAACAAGGTATAGTCTGCGTCCGGTCGATGCATTTCCAGTGACTGCCATGAAACGTCTGGCATGATGGTGGAATACGCAGACGACCAGGGCGATCTCGCTCTATCCCGGCGACCTAATCCAATACCGACAGGGGATTGCAAGTCCGTTAAAAGACAGCGCGATAAGATTGGATCAAGCTCGGAGAAAACCCAGGCTACGAATGGTGGGAGTTATGACAACTACAAAGAAGAGCTGGCGAAGGAGCTGGAGAAATTGAGTCTGCACAGTTTACGAGTGATGGCGCGAGATCGAGACAAATCACCGAACAGGGTTAAGCCGACAGATATACAGAATGGCTTACTGAAACACAGGCGAACCAAGTTTAGGGAAGCTAACATTTCGCCTCGTGAAGAGAAGGGAGAAAAGGGAAAACCCGGTTCCCTAATTCTCGCGCCTCCTTGTAAACTTTCTCCGAGGAGCGAAGTTAAACCGACTGAGAGTCAGATTCCTTTGATCAATATCATTGACGAAGATGGAAATAGCAGTTGCTGTTTGACTGGAAGTAAGTCACCGAGGAAAACTGTCCTCCTGCCTCTATCATCTTCATCGCCAATGCCAAAGCAGGAAGAAGCTGGTTTGCCCATGATTGAAAGAAGTGAGAAATTTGGCGACAGAGGAAGGGCACTGTCCCTGGCACCGATCACGGTACGACCAAAATCTGCTCCAAGTAGGGACTCTAGAAAGAGGCGTGATGTTTTGCCAAATGAAAGTCAGCCATCGTCAATCACTGTCTATGTACCGACAGGACAAGAGCTCAAATACCATAACAACAGGGAAAGATTTAAAGTTTCGCCTTGGCATGAGGAGAGAGGGAACGTGGATGACAAGGTACCACGTCGCAGTTCCACATCAAACAATGAATGTAAACCAGAGGTAGCCCGTGAACCAAGCAATGAATCGGTCTGCCGGCCTTCACCGGCTGAAAACGACAGTGACGATAGACATCGGACGATGGAAAGAAAAACTTTGCGGTCTCGAGGTCGCTCTGTATCTCCGATGCCACAACCAAGGGAAGGTGACATGGGACAATTTCTACAACACTCTCCACGTCCGCCACAAACGCCGTCACCGAGGACGGTCCGCAGGGCAGCAAATACCGAAGATCAGGAAGTTTCGCAAGAATTACTTTCTTCGTCGCCAAGGCTACCACGGAGACCGAGAAGCGCTAGTTTTACATCTGCGCCGAGAGCTGCCAGTCTTGACTCTCCCTGTTCCAGTTTCATGTCGACTACATCAGAAACAGCGAAACCAAACCAAAGAAGGCACAACTTTGGCGGGACATGGAATTCGCTTGACGAAACCATCTAAGGCAAGCAAATTCCTGTCATATAATAGCATCTGTTGACTGCCCAATTCCAGGACCTAAGGCGAGACTTGCTTGCCATCAGCGTTACATGCGAGAGATTAATTCATCGTGAATGAAAAAATAAAACACTTGGAATCATCAGAGGTGGCGTTAATAATAAGAATCGCGTGCTTAGCCTCGTGGACAGATACACAGATCACTGATTGTAACCATACATATATATATATATATATATATATATATATATATATATATATATATATATATATATATATATATATATATATATATATATATATATTGCAGTATTTACGTCAAAGGAATCTGATTTTAGGGTTTAGGAATGCCAAGATGTAAAGAATGCCATGGAAATGTCATCTTGAACTATAAATTTTAAGATTTTTTGACATTGAAAGGACTCAGTCGCTTTCCAATTGACGATATTTTTGTCAAATTCTGTATTACTTCAAAAGTCCGTTGTATCGTTCCGTCTTTCAGTAACACGCTGAAACAGTGTATAACAAACCATGCCTTCAATTATACTTGTCGACTGAACCGATATAGGAAGTGGTGACATAATTTCTCTCAGCTACCAGAAATGTGACATTTATGTGTGCTAAATAATAAATGAGGTTGGTTCCTGCCATGCCGCAAACCTGAGTACAGTACTGTGACGTCATTTTTGCACTTAGCATATCATGGTATTTCGTTTGCTCCGCCACAATTACCTCCATCCAAATTGGCCATCATTGCATTATATTGGCAATTAGGATGGAATGAACTATGGTTTGAATTTCAATGAGATTTTGATAGTTTATGTTTTGGTCATGTCTGTCGTTGTGATACATACCAATAAGACAATGTCTATTTGTGTGATTCATATGTTGCATCGATGATTACCTGTAACATGTATATGAAACGATAGACCGTCGGTATCTAAACGCTTTTGAGTGGATCATCTCAGTAAAAAGTGTTCTTCTCACAGATATTTGACATCTTGACATAGAAGCGAACTATGAATTTTAACAAGTCATCGTTGATGACACAGTCCCCACTTGTTAATGGGTACTTTGATTACATGTCCTCAGAGAGGATAGAGTCATCTTCATTAATTAGGTCTGTGATAAAAATACTGCGATACAGATGGTGCTCAATGGCCAAGAATGAGTTCCATGGTGATGAAAACATAAAACCAATGTAGGCAACCATCCTAAAGTTCATAAAATGAGTCAACTAGGAATTAATCAACAGGATGTTGTAAAAACTTTTGCATACAATCCTAACACTTAACAGATTATCACTGTTACCATATTTCTTGATGCAGTATTTACAATACTATGAGATCAACATCTGTATCAAGGTTCATCAAATTTGACGTTGTATTAATTTGTGGCTATATCACTCTAATTAGGAAAGTTCATTACTTATGCAATTAAAAATTGATGAAAATGACACTGATAAATGTCTTTTCAATGTTAAAGCAATGTGAGCTTAACATCTGTACAAAATTTCATGAATTTGATGCAGTATTTCTTGACATATCAGCCTACTTACGAAACTTCAATAATTGACATGTTACTGCTACATGACGTGAAACAAATTGACGAGCATATGTATGAAATAGGTCAATGTCCTTGTACCAACTTTGAATGATACTGGTGGAAATATGTCTGAGTTATGGCTCTGTACATTCGAAAATTGTAACAAAATCACAGCCATGCAGCGATATTTGATCTTACTGTTTAAAAAATCAGCACGTACGGTATATGTATAACATAAGTCAAAGTCCATGTACCAACTTCGAATAAGATCAGTTGAGACTTGCCAGAGTTATGGCTCTCGACATGAAACAACCATAACAAAATTGCTACCATATGGCCATATGGACCATCTCGTGAAACAAATCGACATACATATGTATAAATAAGTCAATGTCCTTGTACCAACTTTGAATAAATTCGCTTGATACAAGTCTGAGTTATGGTTCCGGACATGAAAAATTCAGAAAAAAAATGGCACCACTGCGGCCATATTGGATTGTATCACAAAACAAATCAATGTGCATATGTATGACTAGGTCAATGTCCTTGTACTATGTTTCAATAAAATCCGTGAATAAAATCAGTTGAGATGTGCCCAAGTTTTGGCTAAGGACATGAAAAAATTGTAACAAAATGGCTGCCATGCAGCCATATTGGATCATATCATGAAGCAAATTGACCTACATATGTATGACATAGGTTAATGTCCTTGTACACAACTTTGAATAAAATCGGTTGAGATATACCTGAGAATTATGGCTCTGTACATGAAAAAATCGTAACAAAATGGCCGCACGGCAGCCATATTGGATCGTATCACATAACAAATTGACATGCATATGTATGACATTAGTCAATCTCCTTGTACCAACTTTGAATAAATTCGCTTGATACATGTCTGAGTATTATGGCTCTGTACATGAAAACATCATAATAAAATGGCTGCCTGGCAGCCATATTGGATCGTATCACAAAACAAATCGATGTACATATGTATGACATGGGTCAATGTCCTTGTACCAACTTTGAATAAAATGGGTTGAGATATGCCTGAGTTATGGCTCCTTACATGAAAAAATCGTAATAAAATGGCCGCCTGGCGGCCATATTGGATTGTATCACCAAAAAAATCAACGTGCCTATCTATGACATTGGTCAATGTCCTTGTACCAACTTTGAATAAAATCGGTCGAAACATGTCTGAGTTATGGCTCTGTACATGAAAAAATCGTAATAAAATGGCCGCCTGGCGGCCATATTGGATCGTATCACAAAACAAATCGATGTACATATCTATGACATTGGTCAATGTCCTTGTACCAACTTTGAATAAAATCGGTTGAAACATGTCTGAGTTATGGCTCTTTACATGAAAAAATCGTAATAAAATGGCCGCCTGGCGGCCATATTGGATCGTATCACAAAAAAATCAATGTACATATCTATGACATTGGTCAATGTCCTTGTACCAACTTTGAATAAAATCGGTTGAAACATGTCTGAGTTATGGCTCTTTACATGAAAAAATCGTAATAAAATGGCCGCCTGGCGGCCATATTGGATCGTATCACAAAACAAATCGACGTGCATCTGTATGATATATGAAGTAATCCTTGTACCAAGTTTGAATGAAATCGCTCTTTGCATCTCTGAGATATCTGCGTGAACGGACGGACGCACGGACGCACGGACGGACGGACGCACGCACGGACATGACCAAACCTATAAGTCCCCCCGGACGGTGTCCGTGGGGACTAATGAAGCTTACTACGAACGCATGAACATACCAAAAGTGCCTTGCGCTTTGACTTTCGAAAGGGTGTGTGATTGTAGTTAGTTTTCGATGTCCGGAATGAAACGAAAAGCTGAGATATATGAAACTATTAAAGTAGCCGTATGTACAATTCTCTTCCAACCGCTGGCCGCAGTCAGCGGTTTAAAAAGAGCACGGGAAAATATACGTACAACGGCGCTGCAGATTTTTTGATCGTGTGATGAGTATGTCACTTCCATGCTCGATCACGCGTCTACAGCTACAAGACCGGGCAAGTAGCTCGAAAACCAGCTTGAATACCTTGAATACCTTCTTTAATTTTTACAGGCGTTTGACAGAAGAAATCCGCCGACAGTTTCCTCTTCACCGGACTTTGTGAAAACTGTTCAGGGCCAGCAGGTTTGCATGCGATAGGTATAGGTTCGGTATAAACGAAAGCATATATTTGCATTTACCTGAACACACATTTTGAGAGTAGAAGTGTTTAAATATCACGAAACTTATTCATGCCTATTTAAACGAAATTTGTTTGTAAGTGAAGATTCTGAAGAGAAAAGAGGAAGGCCGATATGTCGACCATTAATCTTTTCAACTGAGACATTTTTATGTGTTAAAGTATAATAAAAACTAAACCTACCTACTTAGTACCTACCTACCTACCTACCTACCTATATACATACATGAATGAATGCATGAATGATACATACATACATACATGCGTGCATACATACATGCATGCATGCATGCATGTACATGCATGCATGCACATGCATGCACATGCATGTACATGCATGCATGTACAGACAGACAGACAGACAGACAGACAGACAGACAGACAGACAGACAGACAGACAGACAGACAGACAGACAGACAGACAGACAGACAGACAGACAGACATATAAACAGACATGATCCCATAGACGGTAGATGGGGTTCCCCCTCTGCTATGGACATACTGACTGACATACATATGCTTGTATGTGCGTGTGTTCATGTTTGCTGGGACGTTTGCTAGTTGTATTGACGTGTATCTCGCCTAACCTGTATAATCAAGAAGGTGTAATTTTCCCAGCTTTGTCTGGGTTATCGACCACATAACTAAAGTAACCAAGGAAACAACGTACACCGCTGCTGACTGCTTATAGATTTGAAATAAACAAGAACCCCTTACATGCACTTGTTGTAAACAGAGCGGCGCTTTCTTGAGGAAAGTCAATTATGTGATGTCTGATTGTTCTCCTAAAAGAATTGGTTTGTATTGATTTCACAGATTTACATACATTGATGGGCATTACCTGTTAAATGCTATTGAGACCATTTTGGATAAGCCAATTATACCACGGGGGGAAAATGCATAATTTAACTCCATTCCTATAATAGCAAGACTTATTCCGCAAAATACACCTTGACAAATCATGAAAAAACGCAAATAATCTTGGTTTAAAGTGTTATGAAGAGTTCTATTTTATGAAGAGTGGATTTCATGGAACGAGTGTATACTTGCTCTCCTGGTGCACGTGTGTTTCTTCCGACAGCCCCTCTGTCAATGCTATGCCGCACCTTTGGGCAGCATAGCGTTTTTAAATAATTTCGTAGATATGATCTATTAAGATGAAATCACAATTTCGTCTTTTTGAAACAAATTTGCTTTATGCAAGGCCCAACAACAGAGAATTGGAACCATTTTAATACTAAACAAATGATTGAAAATTCGATAGGTTTCTTGTTTTTCAGTGAGGGTCATTTAAATTTTGTTTAAACATTATTTTGTAAATTTTTTCATTCTTTTTGTCACATCCCACGACTAAATATTCCCTGCTGTGCAGCATTGCCCCTTCAAACAATTTGAACTCCTTAACAAATTGATTGCACTGTGCAAGGTAAAAGCACTTCACATTTGATGAATTTCTTTACACGCTCACTTAAATCATATTTCATTCAAAAGGTGACCATTAAAGCTTTACAATATAAACACTGGTTTTTTTCCCCGTTCAAATTTTATGTCAACATCAGTTCGCTTTTCACCTTGGTGTCTACTTTGTGATCTATATTTAGATTACAATTTAATATTCCCTATCACAAAATTATACTCAGTTGAAGTTCAACAATGATTTATCCTTGATGATTTCAAGGAAGACCTTCAAAGATTCGGTCGTTACGACCTTAGCGACCACCTGTTGCTCTCTTTGCTCGCTCACACATTTTTCAATGGTTACCCTTCCTTATACTTTTTCCGATAAAAGGCATTTAACGTAAACTTTCCGCCAGCGCAAGAATTTGATCGAATCATTAATATTATTTACCTGTTCTCTACCACCATCCTTTTTTATATTCCCATAAAATATTATATCGCCAATGCTAACTCATTCAAACTGTTAACACCTTTACATGTAAACCCTGTAGTATTTCAGCACGTATATTCAATCCTAGACTAGCCCCAAGTCTGCAAGTCTGTGGGTATGCAAACATCAAAACATAGTAAACTGAAGAAATAAACTACAGCAGAGTGTCGCCTTAATGGTGAGGTGATCGCGAGATTGATGCAATATACTCTGGCAGGCTGTTGCGTAGATCGTGGTTTAAACGGGATGGCCCATCGGTAACTGGTGCCGAGAAAAGCCATGCGACTGGGGATTGTCGATCCTAATGGAGGCATCATGGGCCAGTGGCTAGAGCAGTGGACTCACGATCAAAGGATGGTGAGTTCGAGCCCCGGCATGGCTGTGGTGTTGTGTCCTTGGGCAAGGCACTTTATTCCTCATTGCTTCTCCCCCAACCAGGAGTGATGGGTACCTGGTAGGACAGAGGTTGTTATGTGTGCGTTTAGCTCTGCTGCGCTTATTGGCTGCACATGTGAGCTGTTTCTGCTCCCCAGGGAGTTGAGTGGTATCATATTAGGTCCAATGACCAGGGGTAATAATAATTGTAAAGCGCCTTGATCACATCTACTTGTGGATATGTGCGCTATATAAGAACCAAATATTATTATTATTTATTAATGTTCAAGTCTTTCTATTATTCCGCAAACGAACTATATACCTACCTACCTACCTGCCTAGACCTATCTACCTACCTGCCTACCAACCTACCTATCTGTACTTACCAAACTACCCAACTTTTTTTTAATTCGATACAAGCGTCGATCCCATTACGAGAAATATCGCTACAACCTGCATGGCAAGTTTTTCAGCTGCTGATTGGGTTAGCATCAGTTAGCATTCCTCATTTTAGCAAATTAAAGCTGAATAAAGCCCGCTCATGTATTTTGGGTTTCGTTCATACAGTTTTTGCCTAGTCATGACAGTCAAAATTCTATTATTAGAGGAAAAGAATAAAACATATATTGCAATACGGGTACACCTATCAATAATTCAAGCAATATATTGTTGAAACATTATTTTACAAATTATTTATTCTTGTTTAATCAAACTTAAAGTTAATGACTCAGCAAAAACTAGATGAGGCAAACCCAAAAATACACGAGCTGGTGTTGAATACTTCTGTAATTGTTTTTCCATTAAAAGAGATTTGTTGATAACAACTGCCTTTGGACGAACTTTAAATAGCAAACACTCATGATCTAGTCTATCATCGTCTTTAACTTTAATGACGTCATATGTTTCGCCGACGCCATTTTAGCTGCGCGTTTGCCTCGCTCTGTGACGTCAGTGGCAAGCATGGTATTTCAGGTATTTGATGTAAACAATACGGGCTTCTCTAATGTTTATAGTGAATGCAACAAGTTACAGTGTAACAGTAAACTGTACTTGAAGAATCGGGTCAACCCGGTGATGATTCAGACTTCCGTTGGTTGGTATTATATTTTGAGTTCGCGACCATGATACATCCTATATTTAGGTACCGCATTCAATTACGGTGTTTACGTTAGCTACACTGAGGACCGTAAGGACAACGCACCACGTATCGAAAACATTCTAGGCTCTATGCGTCAGCAAAAGTCAAACCAACGTGTAAATATTTCCTCCGTTAACCTCATTTTTCACATTGTCCCTTGCGATTCTTCGTCACACATCAAAAGTTATTTCATGAACATTATCAATAATCTGTTGTTAACTCCGTCAGATAAGCTTATTTGCGCCTTTTGCAGGGCAAATGTCGTTGAAAATCGTCAAACAAATTAGTACATGGGTACAATCAATGATTACGCAAGCGTCTTGTTGTCAATACTGGCTTTCTGAGAGTATTACCGAAGTCGGTCAATATTTGAGAACTAAACCACTTGTTGAATATCTACGTGTTTATACGATTAGGGACACGATCACTGATGTTCTTTGCCGTCATCGTTGTATTTTATTACCAATGAATATTATATATGTCTGATTTTGTCGATTAGATTCGTAAAGCACTCTCAGTTATTGGTAGCAGAGTGCATGTCGTAGAGTGGAGAGTGCAAATAAATGAAAATGCAATATGGGCAAAGTTGCAGGGACTTTTCCACAGGGCGGACTGGTGGAAGCAGGCCTAACTATGGTATGGTCAATGAATTCAGACGGATTTATGGTAGTGTCACTACGAATATATGTCGCTCTGGCACTTGTATGGCAAAGAGTGTTTGACAGTGGCCTACGTTGTGACATGGCTGTGTTGAAGGTAGCTTAGAAACCGATTATGCGGGTATTGTAATAGGAGGACAGCGCCCTGAATGCTTTTCTTGTCGACAATGACATTGGCAGTTGTAAGATTAAGTATTGACAATGCAGCCGCTCGACTGTCCATGGAGTATAACATTGCTGACATTGGCAATACAAAATTGTAATACTGTGTCTGGATGAACAATAATATATCTTTCCGGTGTTATTCATTCTTTAATCTTTCTAAAGCAAAATATCGGTTAAACAATGATGCAATACCGAGAGATCAAGATTGGTAAGCGACTGAAACATTTTATTTTGGTATTTTTATTGGCGAATACAAGATAATACATCCAAGGTGCACGGACGCGCGGTTACTGACAACATTGCGACGTCATCATGTAAAGATTAATATAGAAATTTAAGAAGGGCCGTCGACTGCAAATATACTCAAGCAAATGCCCTCATTTACGTGTTTGAACAAACTTCCCGCCATATCTAAAAAGCAATCACGTTTTTTTTTTTCAGGCGTTGTTCAGACGATGATATTACCGTCAACGAAATAAAAACTGATCTCTTTTAAAAGCTAACGGAGCCAAAAGAACATCAAAAATTCTGTAAATTAAATTACAAGAATCTTTTGGGTGCGGTAGCGAGCATGGCACGGTGCCAAATTTGGAGTTAGGTGCGGAATTGTGTCTTTTCCTGAAAGCCATTTCTAAACTACGTGTATTCCCTATGGGGGCTAAACTAGCTAAAAACGATAAACACGGCAAAAAAAACGATAATTATCACTTTCTAAATAGCGTTCTAAGTTTAGAAATTAGCTGTAGTTTAGAAAGTTTAGAAAGTCGGGCCTTAGGTTGAAATTTTTTCCCAAGGATATATCGGATAAAAACGATAATTATCACTTTCTAAATAGCGTTCTAAGTTTAGAAATTAGCTGTAGTTTAGAAAGTCGGGCCTTAGGTTGAATTTTTTTCCCCAGGATATATCGGATAAAAACGATAATTATCACTTTCTAAATAGCGTTCTAAGTTTAGAAATTAGCTGAAGTTTAGCTGAAGTTTAGAAAGTCGGACCTCAGGTTGAAAATTTTTTTCCAAGGATATATCGGATAAAAACGATAATTATCACTTTCTAAATAGCGTTCTAAGTTTAGAAATTAGCTGTAGTTTAGAAAGTCGGGCCTGAGGTTGAAATTTTTTCCCAAGGATATATCGGATAAAAACGATAATAATATATCACTTTCTAAATAGCGTTCTAAGTTTAAAAATTAGCTGTAGTTTAGAAAGTCGGGCTTGGAGTGAAAAAAGTTTCCCAAGGATATATCGGATAAAAACGATAATTATCACTTTCTAAATATCGTTCTAAGTTTAGAAAATAGCTGAAGTTTAGAAAGTCGGGACTTAGGTTGAAAATTTTTTTCCAAGGATATATCGGATAAAAACGATAATTATCACTTTCTAAATAGCGTTCTAAGTTTAGAAATTAGCTGTAGTTTAGAAAGTCGGGCCTTACGGTTGAAATTTTTTCCCAAGGATATATCGGATAAAAACGATAATTATCACTTTCTAAATAGCGTTCTAAGTTTAGAAATTAGCTGTAGTTTAGAAAGTCAGGCCTTAGTCTTAGGTTGAAATTTTTTCCCAAGGATATATCGGATAAAAACGATAATTATCACTTTCTAAATAGCGTTCCAAGTTTAGAAATTAGCTGAAGTTTAGAAAGTTTAGAAAGTCGGGCCTTATGTTAAAATTTTTTTTCCAAGGATATATCGGATAAAAACGATAATTATCACTTTCTAAATAGCGTTCTAAGTTTAGAAATTAACTGAAGTTTAGCTGAAGTTTAGAAAGTCGAGCCTTAGGTTGAAAATTTTTTTCCAAGGATATATCGGATAAAAACGATAATTATCATTTTCTAAATAGCGTTCTAAGTTTAGAAATTAGCTGTAGTTTAGAAAGTTTAGAAAGTCGGGCCTTAGGTTGAATTTTTTTTCCAAGGATATATCGGATAAAAACGATAATTATCACTTTCTAAATAGCGTTCTAAGTTTAGAAATTAGCTGTAGTTTAGAAAGTCGGGAATTAGGTTGAAATTTTTTCCCAAGGATATATCGGATAAAAACGATAATTATCACTTTCTAAATAGCGTTCTAAGTTTAGAAATTAGCTGAAGTTTAGAAAGTTTAGAAAGTCGGGCCTTAGGTTGAAAATTTTTTTCCAAGGATATATCGGATAAAAACGATAATTATCACTTTCTAAATAGCGTTCTAAGTTTAGAAATTAGCTGTAGTTTAGAAAGTCTGGCTTGAAGTTGAAAAATTTCTTCCAAGGATATATCGGATAAAAACGATAATTATCACTTTCTAAATAGCGTTCTAAGTTTAGAAATTAGCTGTAGTTTAGAAAGTCGGGGCTTAGGTTGAAATTTTTTTCCAAGGATATATCGGATAAAAACGATAATTATCACTTTCTAAATAGCGTTCTAAGTTTAGAAATTAGCTGTAGTTTAGAAAGTCGGGCCTTAGGTTGAAATTTTTTCCCAAGGATATATCGGATAAAAACGATAATTATCACTTTCTAAATAGCGTTCTAAGTTTAGAAATTAGCTGTAGTTTAGAAAGTCAGGCCTTAGTCTTAGGTTGAAATTTTTTCCCAAGGATATATCGGATAAAAACGATAATTATCACTTTCTAAATAGCGTTCCAAGTTTAGAAATTAGCTGAAGTTTAGAAAGTTTAGAAAGTCGGGCCTTATGTTAAAAATTTTTTTCCAAGGATATATCGGATAAAAACGATAATTATCACTTTCTAAATAGCGTTCTAAGTTTAGAATTTACTGAAGTTTATGGCTGAATTTTAGAAAGTCGAGCCTTAGGCCAGGAAGAAAAAATAAATTGTTGCATCGGAATCGCCGCTTCTACTTTGGCGTATTTGGAAATTTTTTTTTTTTTTTGATTGCGGCAAATTCTTACTTCCGCATTACAAATATTTTTAGTACTGCCGCTGGTGGCGCCCTACACTTTGTCGGGTTTTCGCGGGCACGGGATTTTGAATGAGACTTCCGACGTAGTTGACCGGCCAACACGTTGTTGTGACGTCTGAATTTGGCGAATCACGACGCAAAGTGGGTCGATTTGGCCAGAAATTTCCTCGTTTTGTAAAGGTTAGTACATGTCACATCGTGAGTATTAATTTGATCGCCAACATTCGACGTGATGGCCAACAGTTAGTTCCAAAGACGCTATTCAGTGTTTGTCCTGATATTACGTTTGGCGATTTATTCAACAAGATCGTGACAGCAGATGGACGGTGCGTCCGATTGAATGAAAATTGCATCGAAAGTATAAAAATTACGGCAATGACAAAACACATGGTTGCGTCGATGTTAAAGTACGATCTGAAAGATGACTATATAACTTCACTCCGATCACAGTACAGTGTTGTTAGACCATCGTGTAAAATGTGTAGAGACAGTGGTAAAGAGGCCAAAACATGGGGCCAAAGTAAAATGAAAAAACTCAGATGCTAGGTCCCACCAGGACAATATTAAAGGACAATACTGAATTGTTGGATTTCAGTAATTTGCTGTACATTTCAGTTTTATTCTGAGAGAATGTTGAAATTCTTGACCGCGGAGTGACGTCACTTTCACCTATTGCTAGCGAGTGAGGTGAATTGGGATTTGACTATACAGGACAGTGAACAATGCAGAAATCATGTGACAAAGGACAGAACTTAGTGTTTATCATTGACATAATGTTGAAACTTTGAATACTGGTGTAAAGGTTGAAAAATTCACACTTCAATATTTTGTTCTCACGGCAGTGTGACGCAAAAATGACGTAAAAACCGCAAGTTCCCGGATGTCCGCGGTCAAGAATACTCAGAATATGTTGTGCAAACACTAACTGTGAATGTAATGGCCTATGTTATTGTTGGGAAATATAGTATTGAATTCAGTTACCAGTATCAGTGTTTCTTGTCTGAGATATTTCTGGTAAAAAGGGAAACAATTATCTTGCCTTGTCTGCATCTGTGCAAAAATGCCAAAGGACCGCGTTTACCTTCGGCCTAAAAAAAAAAAAAAAAAAAAAAAAAATTTCGCTCGCCGCTCCAGGGACTTGGTCCAAAAAATCCGATGAACAAGATTTTTTTTTTCTCTGGCCTTAGGTGAAAATTTTTTTTCCAAGGATATATCGGATAAAAACGATAATTATCATTTTCTAAATAGCGTTCTAAGTTTAGAAATTAGCTGTAGTTTAGAAAGTTTAGGAAAGTCGGGCCCTTAGGTTGAAATTTTTTTCCAAGGATATATCGGATAAAAACGATAATTATCACTTTCTAAATAGCGTTCTAAGTTTAGAAATTAGCTGTAGTTTAGAAAGTCGGGAATTAGGTTGAAATTTTTTCCCAAGGATATATCGGATAAAAACGATAATTATCACTTTCTAAATAGCGTTCTAAGTTTAGAAATTAGCTGAAGTTTAGAAAGTTTAGAAAGTCGGGCCTTAGGTTGAAAATTTTTTTCCAAGGATATATCGGATAAAAACGATAATTATCACTTTCTAAATAGCGTTCTAAGTTTAGAAATTAACTGTAGTTTAGAAAGTCGGGCTTGGAGGGGAAAAAGTTTTTTCCAAGGATATATCGGATAAAAACGATAATTATCACTTTCTAAATAGCGTTCTAAGTTTAGAAATTAGCTGTAGTTTAGAAAGTCGGCTTGGAGTGGAAAAAGTTTTCCAAGGATATATCGGATAAAAACGATAATTATCACTTTCTTAATAGCGTTCTAAGTTTAGAAAATAGCTGTAGTTTAGAAAGTCGGGCGTTAAGTTGAAAAATTTCTTCCAAGGATATATCGGATAAAAACGATAATTATCACTTTCTAAATAGCGTTCTAAGTTTAGAAATTAGCTGTAGTTTAGAAAGTCGGGGCTTATAGGTTTGAAATTTTTTCAAAGGATATATCGGATAAAAACGATAATTATCACTTTCTAATAGCGTTCTAAGTTTAGAAATTAGCTGTAGTTTAGAAAGTTGAGCTTTACGTTGAGAAACAACTCACCGGATATGTCGGATAAAAACGTTGGTACAGCATTTCTATTGTAATGTTTTCCCAGTGTTTCAAGGGAAATGTGTGAGTTTGTAGGAGTAGTTTGTAGAACCAGGAAATACTATTAGTTTCCCCAAGAAGTAAGTTTTAAAATGCAAAGCTCAAATATGACTTGTCCAATAGACCCCGAGAGAGCATACGTCCTATAAAATTGACCATTGCGTTTGGCAAGAAGTTGAATATTACGAAGTAGAGAATGTGACAGTGAGTCAGCATAAACACAATTTGTGAAGAGAAATTGTAAATATTTGTTTTGTCCGTCAAAAACAAAGTCTGTCAAATAACCACCCGGCTAGACTACGTGTTATGAAAAATAAACCAGATATTTGACGTGGAGACGAATGTACATAAAAGTAACCATACTGCCACAGTTCAAATGACCGAGGTGTGTTGAGATTATCTTGATCGCGTCCATTTGTGCAGATTAAGTAATGGTGCAAATTAATGCTAATGGCCTTATTAAACGTGTTGCCCCTGTGGTTGCCAAGGTGTGTTGAGATTTGTCCACAACGATCGCGTCCATTCGTGCTGATTAATGCAAATTTATGCTAATGGCTTATCAAATGTGTTGCCGGCCAGGCCGCCATCTTCCAGCTGCGTGCTCACAGTAAAAGATTGAATCATTCAGAAAATGGGGCCTGAAGTGAAAACAATTTTCCTTGATATATCGGATAAAAACGATAATTATCGCTTTCTAAATAGCGTTCTAAGTTTAGAAAATAGCTGTAATTTAGAGAGTCGGGGTTGGAGTGGAAAAAGTGTTCCAAGGATATATCGGATAAAAACGATAATTATCGCTTTCTAAATAGCGCTCTAAGTTTAGAAATTAGCTGTAGTTTAGAAAGTCGGAGTCAGTGGAAAAAATTTTCAAAGGATATATCGGATAAAAAGGTTGATTCAACGTTTCTGTTGTCATCTGTATATTCCCAAGTGTTTTTATTAAAGTAAAAAGTGTGAGTATGTAGGAGTTTTCTTGTAGAACCCGGAAAATACTATCAGTTTCCCCCAGAACTAAGTTTTAAAATCCAAAGCTCAATGAGCTTGTCCAATAAACCAAAAATGGAACAATACTACCACAGTTCTGATGACCAAGGAAGTGTTCAATTACGATCGCGCGCGTAAATTTGTGCTTCAAGTTAATGCTAATGAGGCATTGATAAGGCTATTAGCATTAATTTGCACCACAATGGACACGATTGTCGTGGAACTATCTGACCCTCTTCTTGTCTGTGTCTGAACACACCTTGGTCACTGCGAATTGTGGCAGTATGGTTATTTACATTCGTCTTCATGTCACACATCTGGTTTATTTGTCATTAACACTAGCGGTGCTATTTGACAGTCTTTGTTTTTGACGGTCAAAGAATAAACATTCACAATTTTTCGTCATCGCTCACTCAGAGCCACATTTTTCTACTTCATGACATTCAATTCTTGCCCGTTGCAATGGTCAATTCAATAAGGGGTGCTTTTCTCGCGGGTTTATGGAAAAAATCACATTTGAGCTTGGATTTGCCGCTTGGCAAAACTGATACAGTATTTTCCTGATTCTATCCGACATATCCTCGAACAATTTTTTTTTCACCCAAGGCCCAATTTTCTAAACTTCAGCTAATTTCTAAACTTAGAACGCTATTTAGAAAGTGATAATTATCGTTTTTATCCGATATATCCTAGAACAAATTTTTTCACCCAATGCCCGACTTTCTAAACTTCAGCTAATTTCTAAACTTAGAACGCTATTTAGAAAGTGATAATTATCGTTTTTATCCGATATATCCTTGGAAGACATTTTTCACCCAAGGCCCGACTTTCTAAACTTCAGCTAATTTCTAAACTTAGAACGCTATTTAGAAAGTGATAATTATCGTTTTTATCCGATATATCCTCGAACAAATTTTTTCACCCAAGGCCCGATTTTCTAAACTTCAGCTAATTTCTAAACTTAGAACGCTATTTAGAAAGTGATAATTATCGTTTATCCTTGGAAAAAAATTTTCAACCTGAGGTCCGACTTTCTAAAATTCAGCTAATTTCTAAACTTAGAACGCTATTTAGAAAGTGATAATTATCGTTTTTATCCGATATATCCTCGAACAAATTTTTTCACCCAAGGCCCGACTTTCTAAACTTCAGCTAATTTCTAAACTTAGAACGCTATTTAGAAAGTGATAATTATCGTTTTTATCCGATATATCCTCGAAAAATTTTTTCACCCAAGGCCCGACTTTCTAAACTTCAGCTAATTTCTAAACTTAGAACGCTATTTAGAAAGCGATAATTATCGTTTCTGGCTAAACTTTCTAAGTTTAGATTTAGATTTAGACATTCTAATTTAGCTTTCTAAACTTCCAGCTAAACTTTCTAAAAACGATAAAAACACAATTCCCGCACCTTAATGCAAATTTGGCGAAAATTAGCCTTCATTATAATCGTCTTCAACGCTACGCTTTACTGTACGATTTGAGTCCGTACAAAGAGGGCATATAATATAGGGACTATTTTGTGCACCAATGTTTTGTGTGTAAATTTGGAATAGCCAAACCTGACGCTAGTTTCTTCAAATCTTCATTTCTATTACGTCATGCAGTCAACGGTCATTAACAACTGAGTCTAGGACATTCACCCTTATTGTACAGGACTGGTTGTATTCGTTTTCATTTAAAAAAAAACTAGAGAGAAACCGGAAACGTGTTTTCTTGGACACTATAAAATCACCGTCACAACAGTTTCTTCGTCATTTGAATTATTGTTTAAGGAAGATGATTAAAAATTGTACAAAACAAGGCGATCGATTCTGAATTGATGTCCAATCAAGAAATTTATTTATTTTTTTCCACGAATTTGTTCACGTCCGTCAATGGTGAAGGTTTTATTCTGTCAACTATCAATTGCGAGGGGTTTTCCATACTTGTATTTCGCTAACATTTATAAATTGTGGATAACGGACGGAAAAGATATAAGCCGGTTTTCTCACAAACTTTTGTACGAAGTCACCGGTCGACGTTTAGTCGCTGGACTAGTGCTCGGCTGGAGATGGGTGTTTGTTTACTTGCTTGGTTTGGTCGAGCGTACATGTTGTGTGCCACCTTTATCGATCCATCTCGTTACGATCACTACCACGGAGAGGGACTTGGCAGTGACGTCAGTTGATCACGATTGTTGGATCGATACATGAATAAGGGATTGTTACATCATAGACTGTGGAGGGAAGGCACACTGTTCAGGTTGCATGGGTGTTCAAATGTGACATATTTAAACAGCACTACACTGCAAATCCTAGGCACTGAAGTGGCATTTAATTTTGTCGCATGTCTTGTTTTGTTTTGTTTTGATTTTATTCATGTTGCCGTTAATACCCCCTAATAGCTACTGATTAAATGGAGATGCAGCGCGGACAAATTGATTGTTTCAGTTTCATCCGATCAAAGATCATAGGTTGTCTAATTGGCTTTATATCTGTATAACTCGCGCGCGCGCACACACACTCTCTGTCTCTGTCTCTGTCTCTGTCTCTCTGTCTCTCTCTCTCTCTCTCTCTCTCTCTCTCTCTCTCTCTCTGTTATCAAATGAAAAAGGAGATAAATAAGTATATGCAATGTACATATGTGTACTTTTGAAATTGTACGGCTGAGAACATCTAAATGTTATAATATTTACAAAAAAGAACACCGATGTGGTCGTCTCTTGCGTCGATGTTCACTGACGTTTTACATTACGATGGAATTGTGATTGTTTGTCCCGTTTTTACACTTCAATAAATACTTCAGTATTTTGATGCGCTGCCGAGATGTCGTGGATCAAAGCCAGGTAAACTATATCAACAAATATTAAGAAAGTTGGTGACGTAGTACTATGGCCATACATTGGAAAACTTCCGGTAGTTATTCCATGAATGATAATAGATATTATATGGACGCAATAAAAGTAGGCCTTTTTAATTTGTGTATTTTGCATCGTGATACTAACGTTGGGGTAGATAAAAGCGAGTGCAGAAAAACAATTTCCCCCAGAGATTGGCATCAACGACATGACAACATCAATTGCTCTTCAAAAATGTTAAAGGGGAAGTTCACCAAGGATGATTTTTACATATGTGGTAGCTCTGTGGTCATTTACCCAGGAAAAACTATTTTAACCATTTATAACTCGCAGGATTTTTTACAAAAAACGATAAAATAGTACAGGAAGTTGCCCATGTAATTTGAATCATGGGAAAAAAGCTCCAAACTTGGAGCTTGCATAATGTGATATGGAAGGGACCATCTTCGGACGGGTATGGTCCCCACATTGTCCACTCACAGTAACACAGTAGTAACAGCAACACAAATCTGACAGTGGACAGTTTATTATAAGTGATTCATTGTTATGCAAGGATATTCAGTATAAACAAAAGTTATGTAAATACGCACAGACTGGTTTAAGCATGGATGAGTAGACAATGCCATACCCATGGCAAAATGGTTCCTTCCATATCACATTATGCAAGCTCCAAGCTTGGCGCTTTTTCCCATGATTCAAATTACATGGGCAACTTCCTGTACTATTTCTATCATTTTTTGTAAAAAATCTTGCAAGTTATAAAAGGCGAAAATAGCTTTTCAGGGGTAAGTGACCACAAAGCTAGCACATATGTAAAAATCATCCTTGGTGAACTTCCCCTTTAATTCTTAAGCGGTGTCAAAACAATGATAAATTCACGGTCCCTATGTGATATAGGGAGCCGTGATTAATTCAAGGGAACCCAACGACATTTTCACTATTCTTGATTGGGGCAATGACCTCAACCACGACAAGTGGAAACGCCTATCTCCCACGGTTCAATACTCTACCCCAACTAGTAACTGTATTCAAACTTTGATTTGATGACCGAGTACTCCATGTTCTACGAAAGGAACACAATGGCAACTCGGTAAACACTTGTTCAGGATGAGATTAATCCAGAGTAAACCATTTTGATCTGCCAATAAATTTAGTACGAGATTTATGATTAATTACGTGTATGGGAAGACTCACTCTTCGACCAGGCTTTGTAAACTACTCGGTTGTTGTGTAAACATCCAGTCCTTTGCACTAGATCCGTTATGTTTTATGGAGTCAATGGCCTTTAATAGAACTGTTTGCACTTTAATTGATCTTTTTATCCATTTGATATCTTGAGCGTTGGCAGGGATCAGGTGAACTAAATAGAGCTTTTAGAGCTCTTCTTCCGGGAAGTTTGCCATGTCATGATCCCGAAGGTGTGTAGGTGATTTGCATAATCGATATTCTCTATGGAGTGGTGGGCCCCGTGCAGTGACGTGCATGTAACAAACGACCCCACCTCGTTAATAATTAGCGGCCAGCGGCAAGACGATAAAAAGACACCCAGGTAGCGACGGGAATCAGTTGAACAGCGATACTGACACGTTGGCAGGACACTTCTGAAACACTTCAATAACAAAGTCAAGTACGTGCAGCACTTTGAGTGGTGCGGCTGGAAACATCAGCAACATGGCGGATGAAGTAAGTGATGTGAGTAAGATCAAAGTGATTAAGTCCAATATTTTGGTTAAAAAACACGCTGAAACCCTCCAATCTCACATGGAACACGAACACCTAAAATGGAAGCGAGAACACAAAAGACAGGCACAGAAAATGACAGAGAGGCTGGAAAGACTTGGGCGGGAAAGTTTAAGACACGTCGATCGGAAAGATTCTGGTGACAGCCCGAGTTCACAGAACAAGGGCCTGGTCAACTCGAAGGAAAGCCGACTCACCGGTGCTCGGCGATCGCGTCAGAATGTAAACAGCCGCCACAAGAGAACCCTACAGAGCACGAAAGGACATTAACTGAATTTGAGGGGTTACTCTCAGAGGTTGGCCCAGGCAGCAGAAACTGCATTTCGAATCAACAGGTGTCAGGGAAGGGAAAAATTCCTGGGGAAAGCGAACCGCAGAAGACTGGAGAGAATCAACACAGCGATAAAAACGACCCCTCCTTGGATCTGACTAATAGCTACATCGATCGATTAAGAAAGTCGTTTGATGATATCGGACTGGATAAAGAAGTAGCCGGAACGATGTCTCCTTCATCCTCATTGCCAAATTCACCTAGGCTTTCACGTCACGATTTCCGCAAAATGAAGTCCTTGTCCGTAGACATCAAGAGAATATCTGGCATGAAATCCGACAGCCCCCCTGTTAGAAGCAATGCACTGGCCATACCAGGTTCCAACGAAAACGGTGTGTCGCCCGCTACCTCTCGATCGCCATCTCCGGCGCCTTCGGCCTTCTTGGCTTTGCCAGCGGACAGGAGTCCGAGGTCTAGATCTCCATCACCTTCTCCGAGGTCGAGATCGGACAATGACAGTCATGCGAAAACAACAAACGGTGCAGATTCACCAAGACAGCGACGACACGGATCTGAGATATTGCCGCTATATCTCAATACAAGCGACACCTCGCCGTCGCGGTCCCCGTCTCTGTCACGAAAAATCTCCACTTCTTCGTTGTCGAGCAGTCCGCAGGGATCAGTTACGCCGGTGCCGAGTAAAAGTCCTCTCCTCCACCGAAAAGCTTTACAAGAACCAAACCTAAAGCATTCTTACGACTCCCTTTTGCCTTCCAACAGTTCCAATACGTCGCTGAATCTTCTATCAAGGCAACAGCGTGTTCTTTCACGGTCTTTAGAAGTTCTCAACAGTGACAAAGATGCAGTGCGGGTCGCCAAAAGGAGCATTTCTACGGTTACTCCGCCATCACTGACACCATCAGCTTTATCACCGGCCACGTCTACCTCATCTCTTCATTTTAGCAGGTCAGGGTCTTTAGACAGATCTATCGACGGTCAGATTAACACGCCGCCACGACACACCCCTTCGTCCTCACCGAAAACAGAGCGCAGGCCGTCCGAGTGGTCAGACATGCGCAGACGGTCAAGTTCGTGGGGAACCACACGAAACAAGCCAACAATCGTTGTGGAAAACGTCACCGAGAAAGTGACAAAAATACCGATGCACAAGAAACACACCGCCGCAACCCGAAAGAAGAGTATTGGGCCGGCTCATTTTTTCATCCAGGCGCTGGATCTCCAAAGCCCCGCCGAACCGAAAGTTGCTGAGGAGCAGTACCCGCCAATGCTGTTGCCACCTGTATACACACAAACAACGCGTCAACTCACACCGCGAGACTTCAGCATCAGGCCGGTCACTCCCACATTTACTGGCGAGGAGATGGAAAACATGAAAGGTGTCCGATATTTACGTACACCGAACAATGGCGAATCGGATTTTATTGACCCCTTTGATTTTAGTGTGTAAATGAATCAAGAAACTGGAGAAGTATCATACTTCTCCGAAAGCAAGTGTACATTAAATGTAAAAGAAAAAGCGGATGAGTTTACATTTGCAGATTGAACAGACATTACTTTATCATCCAATTATCCCAAATTAGTTCAATCGTGTTTATGAATTTCTCGATAGCAAGTCTCACCCAGTAAACTACTGAGCATGTTGTCTTTGCTTGCGAGGCTAAATCGACTGACATTATGAATTTTGCATTGTTTTTAATGCATTATTGTACATATTTTATTTATTAATTTGCTTTGGGTGAACTGTCTTTTTGCAACCACGTTTTGCAGTGTGACTGTCTGTGACTCGCGATATTTAAATATTTATTCTTTTTATACCTGACCGAATAATGTAACAAGATTTTTTTCGTTGACATTACGAATAAATTATTCTTCCACAGAACCTCGTCACTATGCTCTTGATATTTGAGCTTTTAATACTTCAAATTTGATTCATTACCCGTGATACTGTTTGCAGGTCTCTTGAAAACCCAGACCGAGCAATTAATGTCTGGGTGGTAATTGGATGTAATGAGCGTCAACGCGTACTAAAGAATAGCCCAAAATGGTATTTTAACGTCGCGTTCTAAAAGCCATGTTTAAATACTGAACCAGAGTGCCAAGGACTTTGTCTTCTATTTGTAAGTGATCTTTTCGAAAGCAATGGCACAGAATTTACGTTTTAAAGCGGGGTATTTTCCGTTAAGGAGAGTGACAAATGCAACCAAGACTTTGAAATACTTCGTTCTCTCAGACTTCTCAGATCCTTGTGCGCATGTTTCATCTGAACGTCGTCATAAATTGTTTATAGTATGTAGTCGTTATTTGTTATCATGGCGTTCGCCTGCACTTTAGAAGATCAATTGATCAATTTTGTCTGGAATAATTTTCTGGCTGGCTTTCTTCAGACTTCTTCCCGACTGCAGAGCTTATTTAATGAAAATTCCAAGCCTTCACTCAGCGCTCCGGCGAAATGTCAGTACTACCTTGCCACCCCGTCCACACACCGAAAAGAAAAGTGAAGATGTGTGAAGGGGATATCCATGGTCACTTAATGCCATTTTTGCTGTGGGAAATGTAACTATGCTGTTCGTCTCTTAGGTGTCTGTGTGTGACGGTGAGCGTCAGACTTTGTATCTCACCTTCAACTAAAAGAGGTCCCAATTTGAGACCATTGTTCGGTTTTACGTTCTCCCAAAGAGCTAGCTCTGCGCAATTGTATAGTTGTTGAGAATTCTACGATCAAAACCGCCGTCGGAGGACAATTACATGTGATTAACTCAGGAATGAGAGATGCTTACCATAATGGAAACATCATTGAAAATGATCGAAACGTGGTAGGAATATTTGAGAACGAGGAGCCTATGAGGCCAAAAAAAATAATTCTTCCGATAACATGCATGGTTTCAAAATAGGGTAGGTAGGTCGACGTCGGCAGGAATTTTTTTTCCAAAATATTTTTATTTTTAAAAATGCATTTTTTCAGGGGTCTAGGGCGGTCAAATACTGGCCACAACATTTCCAGAAAAATGTATCATATATATACAAGGAAAAAAATCATATAAGACATCCTCATTCAAGCAAAAACCAAATGCCAAGTAGGCCTAACGAACGCCTGATTTTACTGGTTTTTTCTTTCTTTTTTTTCCTTCCGTGTTTACGTAGCTCTAAAAAGTTTAGGGTCGGCAGGTAAAAATAGGGTAGGTCGGGTTATTGGAACAGCACTTTTTTTTGTTCGGCCTGATATGAAAGTAGGCCATTTGACGTGAGGCCCGATAGTACACACCACGGTCCCTCCACAAACGTGTACATACACTAATAAAAATTTGCAAACACATGTGCATGTAGGTCGTATAAAGTTTCCGATCCGGATGTTGAGGATTTTAGCAAATAGAACGCGTGGAGGCTGAGCATGAATTACTCATTACAAAATGTTGCACGTTACGGCTTGCATATTAAAGACACTTCGTATGATTAATCCTTTCAGCAATAATAAATTTTGATCAATATAAATCTTCACTGAGTTTAATTAAGAATGCCAAAGATATTGATAATAGAAACAAAGGGTCTTGTTTGAAGGTATCGGTCACTTTATGTTACTTCCGAAAATATATTACGATCTTTGGCAGCTAGGTTATAATGTGTTTCTCGTAAAGTTCATAATCAAAGGTCTCGCAACTTTGTATAGATCACGTAATCAGTGTTTGATTGGCGTGACCTTCACAATTAGGCTTCATATGCACAAATTAGAGTTTTAAGACTTAATGATATAAATCTGTAAGTGTAAAAAGGTGTAAAAGTGGACAAAGTTTGATGAAGCTTCCAACAGATATTGATATTAGGACATGATGTAAAATATTCCATTATACCCAGTTTTGGCATTCTCAATACCATTTTCTGTTAATCTGTCCATTGTACAAAGATTTAAGAATTGAATATCTGCCACAGAGAGTTTTACTGAGCCAAACTTTGGTAAATTTCAGAGACTTGTAAGTTCTGTAGACTCGGAAATATTAATTAATCTTTGTAAATTTGTATACAAAGCAATAGACCTACGAAACTCAAAGATATGTAGTGTATAGACTTACGTATATATTTACTTATATAGTATATATTATTTACTCGTTAGCTTGCCAACATGTGTTCAACGTTTCCTTCCTTTTCACTCATTTATAGTCTTCAATATTATAGTTATGTGATTCTGAGCGTTTAAGTGAACTTAGAATTGTTCCCTCTTCTCTTTTCCCCCCTTGTATATGGGCTGGTGGCCTTAAAAAAAGCAATAAAGTTATTGTTGTTATTGTTGTTAGTATTCTCAGTTTCAGAACCGATATAATTTCTTGAGCTTTGCTCTTCTCACTTGTAGTCCACACAAGTTCCCCCCCCCCCCCCTCCCCGGACAAACGTGAAAAGGGACCTTTCATGTTGATATATCTTGCAAAGCTTTGATGTTTTACCCAGGAATCGGTATTTCCGGGCTCTGTCTATATCAATTAACAGCCGCAAGAAATAGCGGAAGGGATCCTATGATATGAGAGAGAGAGAGAGAGAGAGAGAGAGAGAGAGAGAGAGAGAGAGAGAGAGAGAGAGAGAGAGAGAGAGGGGGGGACAGACAGACGGACGGACGAGGGAGAGAAAGAGAACGAGATATTGTTAGGTTGAACACTATAGGCAAGACGGCGTAGAAAGGTGGTTACAGACCAGGTAAACGGACCGAAACAGAGACTGACAGACAAAGTCTCCTCCCTCGACTTGCATTCTCGATCGAAACCATGACATCCATGATCGAAACAATCGAACACATTTGACACAACACCCTTGAGCATGTGGGAGAGTCATACGAATAATTCTGTAGCACGTAAATTTAGTCTTATGAACTCTGTAAAGTCTTTGTAGTATGGGAAAGCATGGATTTCACACATCGCTTTCTAATTTGCGCTATGATTGTTTGTTGAAACATAGACCCTAGTTTCTTTGGAGACGTTGACTGTCATTAAGCTTAACGATTACAATTTACATTATGCCCTTTCACGTGCACTAAGTCTGTTTGTTATGGTATCGCCGTGGTTTCGCCCGCGTACACATCACTGCCAACCACATCATCCGGAAGAGAAATCGAAGGAAAGGTGTTTGTACAAGTCACAGATCACTCGACTTGACAAATCTCAACAAACTTGATAAATTTTTAAGCGTGTCCATTGTTTTCGTCAATCTCAACATGGTTTGATCAATTATTAAATATTTCCGTTTTCTTTGAAGTTGTTGTCCCTCTACCTCTGACGTCACCATCGGAAGATCGGGCGACATCTCTAGTTATAGATCGATAGTTTCCCCCCGGACATACTTTACCTTGCTCCACTTTCCGGTGTTTTATTCATACAGGCATTAAATTCCTGTAGTTCTAGAAATTGGTTTGTCTTTCGAGATCAAGACAATCGCCCGGAAAACAAGGCGTCCATTTTAACATTTCTCCCCTCTTTTCTTTCATGATCATACACTTCGTGTTTCTCGGTCGATTTTCCTGACTTTTTCACAGTCTCTATTTCAAACAATATATCAAGGCAGTATGCGCCTCGAAAGTGAAAGACCTAAACTTTTGCCCAAACTTTCCTAAAGGAATATTTCAACGATTTTCTTTCCAAATCAAGAATAGAAATTGGGGTTCACCCTTCAAATTTTGGTACTAACACGATTGGAACTACTTTGGGAGAATTGGATTTTTTAATTGTTCAAATTTATCAAATGGGTTAGGGTTCCTACAGCTGAAAGTTGCAATATTACAAATTACCCATAAAAACAAGTGTATTGCAAAAAAAGAGAAGCAGATCAGCCTACATTTGCAGATTAAACTAACATTAGTACTTAATCCAATTATCAAATTAGTTCCAATCGTGTTTAATAGCGAAACAAATTACTTATGATTTACCGAGATTTGAAATTCAATATGGCCGCCATCCCTGTGCTAACTCTATGGAGAAAAATAAAAATTTCAATTTTCGACAACTAAGAGAGTGAAAAGTTTTCTTACACCGAAAGCTTTAAAATGAACCCCAACAAGTGGTAGATATACAGAGATTGTAAAAGTTTGAGAGTCTGAACATTGAGAGTTCCCGAGGTGCATTCTAGCTTAAGGTTTTGTTTCGATGGCATTTTTGAGCATTCACAAATGTAGCACAGACGCGGAAAAAATGTTTGATGAATTTTATGAACGAAGCATTCCTGAGTCGCTTCATCAGAAATATGACCAGAGAAAGAATTTAAAATACGATAAAACAAAATGAGAAATCTCACAAAAGTGGCACTAAAGCGTTGCATCCTTGAGATTTATGGCATGTACGGCGAGACAGCATAATTAGGACTCCTCGGGTTATATCATCAATGACAACTGTACGCACGATTTTTTTTCCTGGTCCTCAATACCCATATGGGGAAATACTGATATTGATCCATTGCATCTTCCCATACTGCTTTGGTACGAGATTATAGCCACATCAGCTAAAGAGACTGTAACGATGAGTATATTTATGAGTAAGAAGGGCAGCTCTACATGTACGGTGTATTATTTTTTCAAAATACAATTTCATAAAGAATTTGGGTTGAGCGTTAGCCATTTATTTGGGAATGCTGAGGTGAGGATTTTGTTGAATGCCCAAATGATGGACAGGAATGGTACAACTCACAGGAGTCAAGGTCACGTATGTTGATGCTGCCAGCATAAACAAATGTCTTTGAGCCCAACATTTCATTCATAAGAAAGATATCTGTCATAGACCTCACAGTTTACATTTAAACTTTAATAAATTAACTGGTGTCACATTGTTTTTGTTGACTAATTAAGTCATACATTTTTTTTCTCACATACAAAGTCAAAGACAACATACATTTTACATTGAAACAGTAACATCTGAAAAATGTTCAGATTTTTGAAACCAGCTAGTATATCATATATTTTCTAGCTACATCTTGAAATGTGTTTTCTGTCTCTTTTTCTGCAACATGAATCTTTATTCAAGTTACTGGACCACACCTAACATGTCACTGAAAAGCCTGTCTCTGATTGGCTATAAGTGTAAACTGAGGGATATGATTGGCTAGTCAGTGGCTATCACCATGGTAACAGATATTTTACAGTTAGATTTACAGTCTAGATTGACAGACGATACTGTATGTGTGTTTTTGTAGTTTTGATATGGTATCTACAACATCTACATTGCATATTTAGTGACAAAACTTGGGTTATTTTCATATTTCAAAGCTATATTACATATATTCTCTATTGCTGTATATTGTATTCGTCTTACATATCAATATACACAAACACACATTGTCTCCTATCGAAGAAAGCACTGTATGAAAGAAGTGAAAGTCATGTCAACTTCACAAGAGTGCTCTGAAATAAAACATACCGGTAATAAAACAGAAAAATGCCAGAAAATCACCAACCACATTGTGTCTTGTAATTTCGTAGTGCATTTATACAGAGCAGAATTAATAGTTCAGCAGCGTTCAGATAAGCTGTCATGGTCGGCAAAGCACAATATCATGAGAATAAATTTGCTCCTTTTTACATCTTCAATGTTACTTCATTTCTCAAGAATAATACATGATTCACGCCGTGGCAGTTGTTGGCTGCCGTGACAAAAGAATTTGCAAACATAATCTTACACAACCAATGCTGTTAAATAAAACCTTATGAAACAATTTGTAACTCAAACAGTTCAGACATATCTGGCACCTAAAATATCAGGGATGAGAAGTTATCTCAAATTAGACAATCTGCAAAGTATTTTTTGGGCACTGTTATACATCTTTTCATCCAAATATAAAGTTGAATATTTTGCTCTGTAAATTATATGACTGGTTATTTGTGATTCAGGAGATCAAATCAGTTCTTGTGTGATTGGTCTGGGTTTATTTGACACGAGTGGAGTCCCTTGGGTAATATTCAGCTAAGACGTTCTGTGGAATACGCTTCAACATTTCCTTGGGGAAGATACGCAGCAGCTGCCAGCCGATATCTAGCGAGTCGAAGACTGACCGATTTTCATATGCTCCTGTAGTGCAGAGAAAACAACACGGAAAAAAAAATTACATGGTAGATTTCATTAATGGAGTTTGGAATTCCAATCTCTGCCAGCCTTTATAGTGTTTTGAATACACAAATGCAGGCTAGACAATACATGTTTCATCCCGAGTGTATCATACATGATTCATGATAAGGACAAGACAAAGACACCATTCTACATATGCAAATACCAGCCCTACATTCTACACTATTCACCAGAGGCTATGAGCACAGTATTTAACTTGGCTTCTCTTTAACTAATCGACCAAATCTTCTGGCTCCATTTGGAAAATAAGTGCATTTACAATGACTTAATTTGCAAGAGAAAGCGCATAAAAAAGACTGTTTCTTTATAAGAGGTGTTAAATCAACAGGTGGTTGTTTACATCAAAGAACTGGTGCTAGCAGGCAAAAGTGATTTTAAAGATATACAAATGTATTTTTGTGTATTATACATGTACTTAACTACAAATCTTGATAATTTAACAATTAATTTAACAGTTTCCACAGTTTTTGTTTACCCTCTTTCCTTAAACTGACCAAAGCTATTTTGTTATAGGTCTGAATTAACTGAGAAATGAATTGAACAAAGGTTGCCTCTTCCAAATTCACCATTACACAAGCAATGATTGTTGACTCTCTTTTCAATTGTTCAAACCTGTTAGCACTAGCACTGGATTTTCAACAATCATCTATATTCTGTACCTGTGTCTGTACCTGTGTCTGTACCTGTGTCTGTACCTGTGTCGTGATAGCACGTGAACTCAGGAATGTGACTGGAGACTGTTCACTCATCTAAAACAAATAGTCGCTTTCTTACTGTTTTACAAAATTGTCAATTTAAGCCATGCAAAATATCTGGCCAATTAATGACTGGCTAAATGTATATGTACTGAAATAAATGTATGATATTACCTTGTGCAATGAAGTTCTTTTCAAATTTTCCTAAGAATTCCAAATACAGTAAATCATCTGGGTGTCAATGCTTCTTCACCAACAACAGCCTTCATTGCTTGTACGTCTTTTCCAATGGCATAGTTAGCATACTGGTGGAGAATAGAACGACATGTGTCAGACGTCAAAACGATATGAGCAAGTGGCGTTTGAAGAATTCTGTGATGTGATATATTGACTTTCATTGTGTGGTTATGGGTCATGTTATCAGTCAAAAGCTGATGTTAGACCATTTTGCTCCCAATTATTTGATAAACATTTGAATAATTACAATAAAAATACTGATTCCATGTCACTCCAATAAGGTTTCCTTGGTATTTGCATAGTGGCATGAGATAATCCCTATAGTTTCAAAAACCCTTTACTCTGGTATAAAAATTTTTCATGAAAACACTGACTGAAGCACTAAACTCACCAGTTGGTTGGAGACATCAGCATGGTCTCTCCTTGTCATGCCTTCTCCAATGGCAGACTTCATCAAACGTGACAGTGATGGCAACACATTGACTGGTGGGTAAATCTGTAATCAAACATCAACAATATTGACTGGTCATATACTGGCCTGGTCCATATATGTATCTTGTCTTGTCATTATTTATAAACCCAAGTAATGAAGTAAACTTTTCCACGTATTAATGCAATATCAATCTTTTAATATTTCATCGATATTGAGATTATACTTAGTCTAGTAACACAGCTTGTATCAAGATATGCTTTTGTTGTAAACTGAGCACACACACTTTCACTTTTCTATCCACTTTAACAGTTTCCTTGAAAATATCATCATCACTGACACTGAGAATGTTCTGCTGAATAAATCCATAGTTTTCAATATATCTCTTATGTTCTGAACTTTAATATTGTTTGTAAAGGAGTGCCTATTTTTGATTGAAATCTTTTGGTCTGAACTTCTGCATACCATAATTTCAGGATAGGACAATATCTCATTATTTGGATGTAAAAATTTGATATTTAATTTTAGGTATATATCCCTGCTAATTGATTTTTCTCTGAATGTTTAAATAAAATAATGCTGTACCACAGAGGTCAAAGTTTGCTATTTCTGAGGATCAATTAAGGTCTTTCCTTCATAAAATTGAATATCTCACCTGTCTGTTGTGGAGCTGTCTGTCAACGTAAATCTGACCTTCTGTGATGTACCCAGTCAAATCAGGGATAGGATGGGTGATGTCTGAAAATCAACGTGTATCACATGTTAATATCTACTGTCTACTGAATATATGGGAGAGTCAAACACCACCATTGCCTTTACTTTATATGTGATTAGTTTCAGAGTCCACTATACTCCTTGATAAAATTGTTATTGTTTTCAGATTCACACTTTACATAACAGATTCTTTGCGCCTATTTTTGAGATTAGATCTCTGCATGATGTCATAGGTTACCAGGGGTTCAAAGGAATAACCTCTTTACCCCCAATATTCCAGTAAACAGGTCCATGATCACCATAGGAAACAATGGTATGGTCCAAACCATGGTGATGGAAGGGTTGAAAAATTCAACAATATTGACTGGTCATATACTGGCCGGCTCCATTTGTATCCTGTATCTCAATTCATTATTGGCTGTAGTTGATGTACCATTTGTTTTGTACTAGATATAATCTGGACTGTGTTCTCACCACAAGGAAATGTATTGTTCAGTACACTCCTTAGAGAATTCCCCATTTGTGAAGATACTCACCATCGTTAGGCATAGTTAAGATTGGAATCTGAGTGATGGATCCGTTTCTTCCTTCAACTCTGCCGGCTCTCTCATAGATGGTTGCCAAGTCAGTGTACATGTAACCGGGGAAACCACGACGACCAGGCACTTCCTCTCTGGCGGCTGATACCTTTTTGACAGCAAAGATGTCACAAATTATGACAATATATGATTCCAAACCTCTGATTTGCAAAACTTAATGTATGAGTACAAATAATCGAATATCATGAACTTTTTCTATATGTTCATCTTCATACAGTTTGCCTGTATTAGCTTACAGTTACAGCTAGTTACAGTGCAACTAATACAGTTTATCTTCTAAGCCCACTGCTAATCGCAGTGCAACTAATACAGTTTATCTTCAATACTTACCTCACGCAAGGCTTCAGCATAGGAACTCATGTCAGTAAGGATGACCAAGACGTGTTTCTCACACTGGTAGGCTAAGAACTCGGCAGCTGTCAATGCAAGACGTGGTGTGATGATACGTTCAATGGTTGGATCATTGGCCAAGTTCAAGAACAAGCACACGTTTTCCATGGAGCCATTCTCCTCGAAATCTTGCTTGAAGAACCTGGCAGTTTCCATGTTGACCTGTCGTTGTTGAATACAAAGGAAGGTTATCATTCTCCCAGGATACAACTGCATACCAGAAGTATCTGTCCTCATTATGCAAGAACATACAATTAAATCAGTTGCATACTTATTCAATATCTTGCGTCATCATTTCGGTTTGTAGGACAATGTTTTTCCAAATTCTAAAAGGACATGAATTTATTGTATTGTACATGATATGCAATACCATTTTTCATCATTTGGAGAACATGATGAACTAGTTTTTGGCTAACATTAATTAACAATGTCATTAATAAAAATACATTTAATTTCTCAAAGTTCCATGTCAAGATGCAAGGGTTACAATTTCTTTGACAATTTAACCAAGTTTTGCTTTTTACTGGAAATGTTTCACAGCGGCTGATGTGGTACTGGGTACCAGTGCTTTCAGAGTGGCATGGTATGTCTGTGTAGGGCGCCACCTAGTGTTGATATGTGACAATACTTACACCCATGGCAGCGAACACGATAGCAAAGTTGTCTTCACTGAAGTCCATCACATCCTTTGAATGCTTGACTAAACCAGCTTGTCGACAAATCTGGGCAGCAATCTAGTGAAAAACACAGAAAGTTATGCTGCTTTAATGACAAATGGTGAATGATAATACACTTCAAATGTAGGTGTTATTTTACTTCTGTCAAAAGTTTAACAGCAGGAAGAACAAACAATCATGCAACAAATCTGAATAATTTACAACTAAATGTAAATCACTGGAACAATTATATAACTGTCTCCATTGAATTGAAATATGAAGATACACGCTTTGTGAATGGCATCAGGTAATGAAAGAGGTCAAAGGTCACAAAGATTCAATATTAAAGCTGTTATAATGACCGGGCAACAAAAAACTGGTTCTTTTCACTGCAGGGTAGACAACTTTTTGACAAATTTCTAGGTTCAAATTTTGAACTGAATTCCTCCTACAAGTGAGGCCTCAAATTGCCCCATAGGGAAACCAAGAACAGTTACAGTGAGCATGGCACACACATTAGGAGACATGATGGTGTTATATTTTTAGAAACTTTAACGGTTTCTATGATATACAGGTACCCACACTGATGTCCTTCAATATGCAGTGTCAGTTCAAACAACATATGGTGTTAATTTGTTGGGCTGTTCTCTTGGGCATCCCAATACTTGCAATCGTAGATGACTAGCAAGAAATTTCATCTAAGTATCTTCAATTTATGTGATATTTGGCACTTGAGAGTATATTAAAACTGTAAAGCTACTGTTGGCAAAAGAGCATCACAACATGTCTCTGTGGAAGAGAATTAAATGACACCAAATTCTAGAGTACGATACTGCATAAGCACAACTGACTTAGTCAGAAATGGATCTATGAATGAAAAGATACATACAACAGAATTATACTACATCGTCTATACAAATGGCTGCTTTTGCAATATGAAATGAGAGTTGATAATTCAAGACTTACTTCATTATGAGGTAGACCGGCAGCTGAGAAGATTGGGATTTTCTGACCACGGGCAATACTGTTCATGACGTCAATGGCAGACAAACCAGTCTGGATCATTTCTTCTGGATAGATACGTGACCATGGGTTGATTGGTTGACCTGGTGATAGTGATGAAAAGTATGAATATTTCATTCAACATTTGCCATGGTAACATAGGAATGCAAAGAGCTTTCAAACGAAAAAATGTGAAAAGCCGGCTAGTAACACAAGCATATAAAAATACATTTTACATCCAAATCTGATTGAAGGCTTATGACAAGATGCATCTTAGCTAGGTTGAGACAAGACATCGAATAACTTCTTTATTACTTAACACAAAGTTACCATGTCTATTTACATGGTCAATTTGAAGCATGTGATGAAATAAATCTTTTACCTCCATAGGAAGGAAATAACAATGAGATCTTTTTGAAATATTTAAGGGTATAGTATGTTACAATCAGCGCTCTCCAAAAGTGGCCTTTTAGGGGAGGGGCCAACCCTGTTTTGAAAAAACCTTTCATATGTTAGTAACTGTAATATGAAAAAATATATTTTCCCAAACAAAAGATATGCAAATTATACATGGTTTTGTAAATTGTCACCCCTCTGTTTTTTTCCAATCTGTAGAGAACACTGACAATAGTTGTCTGAAATAAAATTTGTATGTACCAAGCTATCATCAAAATGAGATTAGTGACCACTTACATACATGTATTAAAATCAAGAGTTGATGCTGCCAAATGGTGTTAACACCATTCATGATTTAGGATATCATAGATGAGACTAAGATTATCCCATAAATGATGAAATATAGGGAGGATCAAGAGGTTTATGAAAAATACTGACCCATGATATCTAAGAAGTCTTCTGCCAACACTGGTGGACCTTTGTCGATAGCTTTTCCTGATCCATTGAAAACACGACCTACAAAAATATGATCAAAATTTCTATGAGTTTCAAAATGTGAACGGATATTTGGCATGACAAAATGTCAAAGACACTTCTCATTGTTTGGGTTACATGATATGTTTCACAGACAAAGATGTTCAGATTTTTTAACTTTAACAAAATGACAGCACTGTGACACTTTTTTAAGAAAATACCCTCGATGTACAAAACAGTACTTATTCTGTTACTCAACCTACCTAACATGTCTTCAGACACTGGTGTTCTGAGAATGTCTCCAGTAAATTCACATTGTGTATGTTTTGCATCAATGCCTGAAGTTCCTTCGAATACCTGTTGTACACAAACAGCATGTAAGTCACAATACACATACTTCACATTACCCATTCCATGAGCCTACTCATTGAAAACTATTGGATTGATGCCAAGCAAGGAGGCAAAAAGGTCAAAGCGGTGATACAAGAGAGCTGGAGACCCAGTTGAATATACTTCAGCAAGATATAAACTGTGACCTGAGACAGCACTCCTCCACTCAGAAAATGCCTGTGCATATTTAATTGCCATCAAACTGTATCTTTTAATCGTTTTTCAGAGTCTGAGATTACTCTGATACTCTTAAAATCACACAATTCCTATGATTATTAAAAACTACAAGTAGTCTTGCATCAAATCTTTCTTAGCTTGGATAGCTCCCTCTGTGGTGAAATAGAGAACTTCACCTTGATTCTGTCCCCCTCATAATATGTACTCCTTCTAATTGTTTTTGAGTAAATTGTGTCTTTCCTCTACTGTAAGTTATCAATATTTCCTTACCTGTACCACGGCCTTGGATCCACTGACTTCAAGTACTTGCCCACTTCTCTCAGTTCCATCTTGCAATGTCAAAGTTACAATTTCTGCATATTTGGGAAACTAATCAAAGGAAAGATGCGAAAAATGCATGAGAATTTCAGGACATCTTGGCCCATCTCAATTTGAAATGCAACTCTAGTTTTAAATGACATAACACTTCTCAATGTCTATGCTTTGAACTTTAGAGTGATCTACTGTGACATTCACCTATATTAAGGTTTCTGGTTTCTTGATTCACTATTATTTATTATCATAGTAGTATTTCTCAGTTATGTCATATTTCAATTCACATAGGATAGCTTTAACTTTTCTGACAATGTATGTTTATTTTCCGAAGATAACTACTTTTCCATCGGTTCCTCTGTTGTACAATCCAAACTTAAAAGGATGGGTTTGAAATTGTGACTCACCTCACTATATGAATTTTTATTTTTGAAATGTAGTAAATGAAATGAAAGTGACCCATGCGGGACTCGAACCCACATCGCTGAATACATTTCAGATGCTCTACCAACTGAGCTAACGGAACAGTCGGAATTACTGTGGTCAGTCCTGTCATTTAGATGGGGCTCTTCATTTCATGTGCGTGTAGAGTGAGTTTGGGCTAAACTCATCAGCTTTAACCCTTTCATCCCCAGTTCCCTGTATACAGGTCCAACTTTACCATAGAAAACAATGGATTTGGGACAAACCATGGTGGTGAAAGGGTTAAGGCATTGATTTCCTTACTCATCATTTACTACATTTCATGTACTACATTTAAAAGTATGACAAAGTTTTCTCAGTTTTTGCAGATTTATTTGCCTTGATTGTTTGCCTTGATTGTTTGATAAATTGAACATGATTCTGTTTACTGCAATAAATGCTATAATTCTGTCACTCTACATGGGGATTTATAAGCAAATTCATTGCAAACAATTTGTTAATTTATGGAGGTATTCAAGCAAACCTCAGTTACTGATTAATTCTCCTCTGTGATAAAAATCTTTGGGTCAAGCAAATTACAGAGGAGTTGGTACTTGGTAGTGTTGTCTGAACAAGTAGAGATACACAGGTCAGATCAATAAGGAATAAGTCATGCTATCATAGAATTTGGAACCACAGAAGGTACACTTTAAACTCTTCAAGCACAGGGATTGAAAAAAACAAAGCTTACACAACGTAATTCAACTTTTACATGTGATGTGATGAGAAGTTGTGGTGAAAAGAGTTCTTGATAAATTGTTTCTGCCAAAATCATAAGCTTGATTACAGACACACAAGATTTGAAAAGTCTCCTTGACATATTTTGTGCTGTTTTTATACTGTCAGTGAAATCCCCTGAGTTATGTTTACAATTTTTGGCTTCTATTTGCTTTGTTGATTGAATCATGTGTGAAAAGGACCAGTTACACGACAATTACGGAAAAAGACAAGGAAACATGCTGCCAATTACAAAAACATGAAAAGTATGATTAAAACGACATCATATTGCTGTGTTAGTGGGGAAATGAAATTCTGATGAAACCATTCTCCATCAGAATAAGACAAACTCCAAGGATGTATAATCTTTGCCTAGGACTATGAGCGGATGTTCGTTACTATACTGTTTCACTGTTATTTATAATGTACTTGCAAGATACAGAAATTTGTAGTCATGCACTTGTGAGATACAGAAATTTGTAATTGTAACATTCCTAGCCTGTATGCAAATATTTACCATGGCTGATATCGTTCATTCTGTTAGATCTCACTGAAATCATTGAGTATCAGAATAACTGTTACATTAGCTAAAATGCTAAGGATGGAATCCTTGTCTAAAACTAAAGTAAATACTTATTACCGTACAATTTCACATTCATGTGATGACTGCTGATATTTAAGAATTCTCTTTTTAATGTGCCTATAAGGTATAAAAATGTGTAGTTTTCATTTCTTCCCTGATGAAATGTTTAAATCATCATGACTGATATATTTCATTGTATCAGATCTTACCTTTACACTGTCAAGAATAACAAGAGGGCCATTGACACCAGACACTGTCTTATACGCTGTAAGAACGAAACAAGAATAGAGTTAACATCACACACAGCATTGTGGATGCCACTCTGCTAGCAAATGAAAACAGCACAAATAGACCTGTACTAGTCAATGGTAATCAGCCAGTGGCAGAATGCTCTATATGATTTCAGAGACACTGTCAACTGTTTCTGACAGGTTTCCGGTAGTTAATGGGGGCAATGTTCAGGGGAAAAAATGTTAATGTTTAGGGAACTGTGGTAAATTTCTGCCCGCGCTGAATATGATAATATAAATGCACTGAGGAAACTCTGGTGAAAACAATTTACTGGCTTCCTGACATTGACAAGAACACAGAATAAGGGTCTGAATGAAATTTTAGTGACATGTGTCAAGGTTGGTGAAACTATTACAGAAAATTTGCATTTTCTGAAAATGCAAATTTTCTGAACTAGAATACAAAATGTTCTTACAAAACTGTAATAATACGTGATATAGTAATAACTGATCTAATTTTGTGTTTCTGTTCTCTAATCTATATATTCTGCACAAGCATGCAAAGTAGCTGATAAACACCACTATAAAACTATGGTTTTCTGAGAGTGAAAGAGGGAGACAACATTCACACGACTATCTGCATCTCACTGATGATGAAACCATTATTTTTCAGATAGATATGTCACAACATGACTGGACATGATCTCACAGGATGACATACAAAAAAAGATGCATTTCCACTCTTCACAAAAGCCTTTTTTGCTAAAACCTTTTTTTCCCTTTTGAGTATAATTAAAATGCTATTATTTTTAATTGCTCTCCTTTCATGTTACTTTCATAAGTCAGACATTATTTTTTAAAGTGACTCACTTGAACCCAGATAATTCCAGTCATTAGGAAAAGTATCATGTCACCTGGTTCCAGAGGATCAAATCATAGATTGCTAGGTGAAAAGTCAAATACACTTGATCACTAAATCTATACAATAATTTAATTTTTCCTTTAATCCTTTCACAACCAAGAAAATCTTCAGATGACTATATTTACATTTTCACTTCTTGTTTTCCATTTGTCTACTTAGCAATTACAGATCAGCCACGTTATTTAACTTGGTCAGGTATTTTTGACTCTGTCCCCTTTTCACCTGATTCTTGAAATAGCATTTGATACTGAGGTCAGGTCACCATAAATTGAAATGTATCATGGGTAAACTGTTCACAGCTTTGAAAGAATGGGCAAAAGTACAGAATGTCTTCAATAAAATGATGTTGACAGATTCAAATTTGTCAGCATGATTTACTGTATTCCTAATATACCTATCATTATTTGAAGTTATACTTTGAATATACCTACTGAATTGACGTGTTTCCTTCCTCAATTCTCCATGTTTGTAATAAACCTACATTATTATACACCATGCATGAGTTGAGATTGAGAATATCATGGTGAATGTTGTATATGATTTGTCAGCCAATAAGGACAACTCAACTAACTGGACCAGGCATCTCTACTTCCTGACACAGGAAGAGATAGTGGCAGCTTTGAGGTATTCACTTTTTTATGCTGCACATATTTATTTCTATGGAACAAAACTCTAATTGCCTGAGTCTGAAATGATCTGATTTGCAGATGGACGCCACATGTACAGTACTATCTCTGTCAGTGAAAGGTGACACACTAACACTGACAACTGACCTATTGTGATATATTCTATAAATACATAAATGACATAACAGGAATATAATTATCTCCCTCATACCTCTAAAGTTACCAATACATTGTTTTTTATACTAAAAGCACAACTGTAGCATTTCTTCAGGACATTGATTGATTATATTTTCTTTGACAATGCAGAGAGGAATAACAAGGCAACAGGTACCCTGCCTGAATGGTATTAAGGTTTTGTGTAACACACAGATAAATTTCTGTGGCACTATGGCTAATGTCTTAACTTTAACGTAATAGAAACAATGTAGTCATGTTTTGTTGGACTGAATTGGTGCAATTCAATTCATTTCAACTACATGCATAAACTAACTGTATCATTCATACCGTACTTGACGTTGCTGAAGCACGAAGATTAGTTTTCAATCATACTGACTTGATGATAATCCGCACTAAGAATTCAATTACTTTTGGCATTGAACATGTTTGAATTTTACATAATAACACCAAAGCTTTGTGGATGCACCATGCATTTACATATGGAGGTCTCCCATTGATCTTCACTAAGCTGAGGATTTCCTCTCAGAGCGATGGCGTAATCAACAAATCTTACTATTTTCTCAAAATTTTCCCCCAAAAGGGCCCCACATTTATATCCACATTCTGACTACAGATAATTCTGTCAAAATCAAAACATGCTTGAAAATCCCTTTACTATTCAGTTACTTACAAAGATGCCCCTATCAATGAAAGTGTATGCAAAATTTATCCACTGAATTTACAAACAAATTGGTTTTCTAGTTCCTTGCAGGATTTTGTACATCGTTTCAAATATTCAGATCAGAAATTATTCGTCATATTTTTGTAGTAATGACTATTCTAACATTATGATTAGCTTCAATGAACAAGGATAAAAATAGAATTCTCATTACTTTTACTGGTATTCGCCATCCAAGTCACATTGTAAACCTGAATACTACCAACTGTGGGATTGTACAATGGATATGATTGTATATGATCAAAATTTTCAAATGAGAAACACTTGCCTAGCGAATGTCTCACTCAAATTTAAAAAGGAAAAAGACTCTTTTGTGTATCTTAAATTTTGCACAAATGCAGTATTTTATGTATTGTGCTACATGTTGTACCATAATAGCTGTGCTACAACTTGCTATTTGCAATCACCAGCTTAGCAAGTTTTATTAATTTATGCTGGTCCCCTTAACCCTGTTGCCGACAACCCATGGGCACACCCTATTGTTCTCAATGAGGAGTTAGATCCCCCATACGAAATGGTACAGAAATGAAATGTTCAAAAAGAAAAGAGTTTGCTTTGATGAAATTCAGTACAGTCAACAGAACTGGAGGACAGAACTTATTCTCACGCAAGAAAATAATTATTGCCAACACCATTTGTAGGCAAAATGATCCTAACGCTAAAAGTTATTTTAAGGACGCTGACAAGGTATCACTCTATCATGATACCTTATGGGGCATATCAGGCACTGCTGATTACCTTTTGAGAAATTATTGTCTTGTTTTTCAAATTATATCAGGTGAACATTGTTGCTTACATGGCTGAAATCAGAGGATTAAGGTTTTAATCTCACTGTGAACAAACATGAACTTTTCAAAGGTTCAAATACGCTGATGCAAGTTTATTATTTTTTCAAATTATATATAAAATATCAAAACAGTTCCCAATGCTAATATGTACAGTACTCCATCATGATCTATGCATTATTTCATCAGTTCATCACTCAAAACTTGTCTTCTATAGAGCTCCAAAAAATCTAATTTATACTGCTGCACACGATGGAAAGGTTCCGTAATTTATAAAACAAAATATGTACAAAATAATCAAGACAATGTTTTATGGTTGACCCTGGCATATTATACAATGCAAGATGCGAGGTACATGAATATTCCGCATTGATTAAGGGTCATTAGCATAGAATTTTAATACCGAAACAATGCTCATTAGTGTAATCTGCATATTTGAATATCATTATACCTCGCATCTTGCACTAATAGTGGCATGTCCCATCATAATTTAGTTACGACATGATTGAATAGCAATAAATATTAATTAACAAAGTCATTAACACCACTTTCTATGAGCGGTGCAAGCCGCCCACATAACAAACCCGCTTTCCACATAACACTTGGCACTCATCTTTCCATTTTCCTGTGACATTTCACGCACAGAACGATAAAAATTTCGAAAAATTCGGCAACATTCATCTGTTGCCTAGCAGATCACTACCAGATAATGGGAATAGCCCCGATTAGAATAGAATCCTTATCGGTCACGACGGGCACACAGAGAGACCTCTGACACAGTGCTTGTAAACCCTGGTACACAATTACGTTTCGAGGCCGTTCTACAAAATCTGTGTATTTTCTTTCCCATATACCGTTGAATCCACGGCGTTTCAATTTATAAAATTACACTGATATGTGAATCTGCTATGCAGTACTTTCACCTGACATTTCAGGACGTAATTAAAGGGGTTCCGGAAGTGGAGGCGGCCCAGAGTATAGCGATGTGATATACGTACAGTGATGGACACGATCGACCTAAAATTCTCATAAAATCAACATACAGCATCGGAATTTTTCAACAAGAAGTATACTTACTTAACCTCGGTTGTGATATATAGTCCCTCTGTACTGCTAACGCATGTTCCTTACTTGCAGCTATGATATTTTTAGGGGAATTGAGATCCATCAAATCACCATTCATCGCCATCTTGCTGTAGGCTGCGAATGAGACAAATCATGTGATCGCACGGTATAGGGGTCAGGTGAGATTGACGTCACTGCTATTTGCTGAGTGATGGCGCTCGTCATATGAGCACTCTCATCCTGAAGGTTCTCTGATATTAAATATATACAAACATGACGCTTGGTGTCGATTGTGACATATCGGCTTTAAATGTTTTATTCGTGAATAAATTAAAAGGAAGGACATGAGGTAGCTCAGTTCTACTCACAATGTAGTAATGAAATGCACTTGCCCCTTTCGTGTACTTGGTATCATACAAAGTATTCTCGGCGGGTGGCTTCTCAATAAATTGAATATTTAAAATCAGCACTAATATCCATTTCAGAGTGACTGAATGACAACTCAAGCATTGGTATTTTCATAGAGCTGGTACGTAGCGAGCATTCAATGTTAAATATTTACAGTTTTTGAACGATCATCAATATTTCATAATCCATCGACATTACGATGCTGATTGACGATTGAGTCGGTTTTTACAGAACAGAAATCACAGTAACACATATTTGAGTCACCTATGCAAAATCGCAAAGTAGTAAGAAGTTTACCAATTTTTGAAATCTGGTTAATTTTTTAAATACATATCTTCGGTTTGGCCTGTTCCCATGACTTTTGGTCTCGAAACCACTGGCATACGGCTCGCGTGATATTTGAGAGGTCTGTAAATTAGTGGCCATCGATAATTTAAAAGAATAAAAAAAATATTGTCTGTCGTATGTGAACAACGCTCTCTCTCTCTCTCTCTCTCTCTCTCTCTCTCTCCCAACATTTCCCCATCTCTCTCTCTCTCTCTCTCTCTCTCTCTCTCTCTCTCTCTCTCTCTCTCTCTCTCTCTCTCTCTCTCTCTCTTAACATTTCCCCCATCAATCACTGTATTCGACCGAACATAATCCCCGCTCGTACATAAGGCCAAAGTAATTAAATTCTTTGTTTTGCGTCCACTCTAAATGGGAAAAGGTACGCGTGTAAGCGGCTGAAAAACACACACAAGAAAATTAACACAATGTAATTTGATTGCAGCAAATAAAAAATTGTAACAAAATTTTAGTTCAGAAAAGCTAAGCGGTTATGTCCTAAAATTTCCTATTCAAATACACTGTGTGTGTTTTTCATGAAAACCTTAAAAACCTAAGCGGGTAGGGACGCAAAACAAAGAATTTAATTACTTTGGCATAACTAAGCTACTTCACTATAATTTAGTGGATTTCTGAAAATGATGTACTGTGTAAGTCTGTGTTCTAATGTGGGTTTGTAAGTTCTAGGAATCTTTCATGAATGATCATTATTATCTGTAATATTATTACCTTTTAGACAAAAGAAACCAGTAAAAGGTGTTACAGGCAAATCTGGTTGCACTGCACTGTTAGCATTAGCAACAGGTATACTGTAGCTCAAAAGCACGTATATTGCATTGGAGCAGGGTCGTTGAAATTTCAATATTGTACTGACTTGCCCTTTTTTCAAGTTTTTGGATCACTTCTTTTGAAACACTAAAAATCAAAACTTTACCTATTATTCACTTTTTACAATGCTGTTTTACAAACTGCGTCAGATCATCCAAGAACACGAGATGCGTTTACGGTCTTTTGGGGGTAGTTTCCTTCACATCGTCTTCAAACTTTTGCTATTCTTAGACTTCTCGCAATCGCTCACAACTTACGCCAATATATTCTGTGCTGAAGTTCTCCATTGCTTCTAACATGCGACATCAATGTAGTATGCGCCTCAAAAGTTAAAGAGTTGAACTTTTGCTCAAACTTTCATTAAGGAACTGTCAACTACCAGAATAAAAATATGGGGTCACCCTGCAAACTTTGGTACTAGAGTAACAAATAGCCCGAGATTTACCGATATTTGAAATTCAAAATGGCCACCGTCCCTGTGTTAACTCTATGGAGGAAAATAAAATTTTCGATTTCCGGAAACTGAGACGGTAAAAGTTTTTCTTACACCGAAAGATTTAAAATGAGCCCCCACAAGTGGTAGATCAGAAAAGATTTGGAAAAGTTTGAGTCCAAATATCTGTCCCAACGGCTGCACTTCCAGCTACGGCCAAGCAACAGCGCCAGGAAACATGACCGCAAGAACATTATAAACAAACCGAGTGGGTTGTAACAATAACAAAAAATCGGCCTGGTTGACATGCCTCTAAAATTGTTCGGATGTTCACTTGTAATTAACAGCATCCAGAAAGCGAAAAAAGATTTTTGTCTCTGTGATCGCATTTGCTAATAAATTAACTTGAATACACGTTATGTAAATTGTGGATATCGCTGCAACCCTTATTTTGTTGCATGCAACATGAATTACGATATAGGTCTCGCTGAAGTTTTCGCGGATTCGTTTTGTTTTGTTTTGTTTTGTGTTTTTGCCTAATTTCATATGTTGTTTTATTTAAAAAACAGTTCAACGTTTACGTAGAACTATAACAAGTTTAGGGTCGGATGGTAAAAATTTGGGTAAGATTGGTTGACCAGAATTAGAACAACTGTAATACGACTTTTTAGGGTTTTTTCGTTGTCGGTGCCCGAATAAACAGTGTGGCAGTGACAGTGTGGACTTGTAGCAGACAAAGGACGCCACCATACAAATGGCCTAGATCTACGGTTTTTTACATCGGCTAGTTGGCAGTGAGACCAGGACTGTGATGCATCACATCATCACAAGGAGTTAAGGTCCCCTCACTCTTCCCTTCTCTACGTCGCTTTTCTCCCCATACAAATTTGACGGGGAAGACGGCTACATATCTGTAAATGCCATGATAGGCCCGCCTATTGGCTAAACAATAAAAAGTTTGACAAAAAGTGGCGTCGGAAGGAAAACGACGCAATATTAAATGACTTCGCTATTAAAAGAAACTATGATTGAAATTCACACAATAGCAGGGGTTTCAAAAGGCGCAGTTCATTTAAACATGTAAAAATTAAACCAATTGTAATTACGATCACAGAGGAAACACGAATTAAAAAAAACTAAAAAAATCTCCGCTTCCCTTGTGCTTCTAGTTGTATGGAAGGCAACAGCAATTCTCCAAACTATCATATGACGTCTTATCCTGGTCAAACTATGAAAGCAAGTAGACTTTGAAGTGGTCACATATTGTGTTGGAGCTTTAATTTTGATGTAGTCTGATTAAAATCCTATGTAGAGATGGCTCGGTCTCTTACGCTGTCGTATTACGCTCACTACATGTCGTGGAGGACCGCAGAAAGAAAGAGCGAAAACGACCGCCCCATCTCTGCATTGGATTTTGATGAGATTGGTTTTGATGCCTCATCCTTATGCTGGAAAACTTGCTATGAATATTTCAGTATTAGGAACTGGGATGAACGAAATCCAAAAAGGCGCTCCGTAAAAAGTACTGACTGACACTTCAAAAACCTAAGTACGAAAAAAGTGACCCTCCAAAATGTTCATGCTTAAAAGCAATGAGCTCCCCCCCCCTCCCCTTGCGTTCGACTTTTCAGATTCTGAGCATTGCACATCACGGTTCTAAGCCTAAGGGACTGTTCAGAATTTACTTCAGGGGGAGGCCGGAGGATTTTCTATTTTCCTGGTGATATCTTCCATGCCGCCCCAGCAAATTATGGAGAAAGTCTATGGTCCCTCTCATATTTCCTGGGACTTTTTCCATGGTCCTCCAATATATACATACATGCTTACACACTATAAAGACACATACAGTATCACGATACTTGATTTTTAGACAGAATCATAATTATACGTTTTCCTATGGGAAAAACCCACATGCAAAAGTGCTGACTCAGTATTTTTAAACAATTTTAATATATTAAATATGTGACATCTTTGTTATTAGATCAGTAACTTCATACTGGCTTGTATTGGAAATACTACAGGTAGAGGACATTTTAGGATCAGAAGTGTAATGAAATAACAAGATTTTTATCCACCCTGAAAGGATCACATTTGCAATAAAGTCATGTACAGTGCTCAAAATCATGCTGTAATGGGTGACTGAATGTAAATTATCTCAAAAGTAATGTGGAAACACCCATTATATATTCTGGCCATTTTTTAATCCTCATCCTTCTACCTACAATAAATGTGATCGCTAAAAAATGACTATATTCTTGATAATGGGTAGTCCCTAGACTGAAAGATCCGTCGCTCGAGGACGCTCTCTACGCTCCCCTCCTCTCTGCCTCCTGAGACGGGGAGCGTAGATAGCGCCCTCGAGCGACGGATTTTTCAGTAGGGGTACCGCAACTAAAGGGACATTTGCTGTAACTTTTGGCATTTGTTCAATGTTTTATTTTCTGTGTATCAACAATTGTTTCTTATTCTATCCCTACATAGAACACCCAATGCTGTATTTAGCAACATACTAGTACATACATACGTAAATGACCATTGTTATTGTTGACAAATGAATTCTAGTCTGGACTTGATTCGAGATCTCTTTTCAACAATAACAACGCTGACTGTTCACTGTATGGTCTGTGTTGACAAGCTAAATACAGGACATTTCATGACGCTTGAGGGAGGAGAACAAGATACTGCAGTAGATGCATGAAACATAGCACTCTGAATATTACCAAATTGTGCAGTTAAAGGAGTTTAAAATACACTTGTGGAGTTTACACTACTTGTGGAGTTTATCTGTCACCTAGGTAGCACCGTGGTTCTGTAAGTAGATCAGAACTTTTGGGCAAATATTGAATTGATGTGGGTTTCCCTCAGTCCCCGCTAAAAGATTGTGGTATTTTTGTCTGGTCCCCCTAATTTTCCTTGGGAGAATGGATGGTCCCCTCTTGGAAATCCTCCAGGCCCCCTGGAAGTACATTCTGAACACTCCCTAACTGTGGAAGGGGCACGTCTTCACAATCATGCTTATTCAGTCACTCAAATATTTCTGATATTATAATTTGGCTATAGCGTCAACCTTTTATAGTATTTTCATTATTTCCATTCTAGAAGAGAAACACATTCGCATTAGGCTGTGTCGGCTATGGTTGAATGCCCAATTGAGATAATAAAGATTTTTGATTGGTTTGATTTTGGAAGTAGAGCAATATTTTGCAAGCAGAAAAAACTAAACAACAGAAAATACATGAAAAGTTTCACAATCGAGCTTAAACTCAAATTTATAGACCCTGGTCTTCAGTATGTATGCTTAAATGTTAACAAGTCGAAAGTAAAAGCCTAAAGTGTTATCAGTCGTAAGAAATGATTTGGACCCCGTTTAGGTCACGCCTTATTGATGATGAAATTTTGCTGTGTCTGAAGTTATTGATGTTCGAAAGTTTTCTACTGAGATTTTACAGAAAAGAAAGTGGGCGAGACATAATGCTCCGAATTTGGGATGGAAGTGATACGACCTCCGCCATCAGTCACGCCCCCATCACTGTCCAGCTCAAATCGACATCGGATTTATAGTGCCTAGGTCGAACGAGATAAGCTTCTACGCTTCGGTGAAAAGAAAATGCAGTTTGCACTTAGCTTTTAACATGCAGGCGAATTTGAACTATTCAAGTTTACTTTTTTGGGGAGAAAAGTATTGTTTCGACAACGTGGGTTAATTTCGGGAGATTCCCTAATCCCCACCAGTCAAAGTTTTCGGCTGCTGGTCTTACGCCCATAACTCCTACAGCTGGCACGCTCTGTTGCGCGTTGCGAAACAACGCACAAACAAACTACAATATGGCGACGGTCGATACGTCGAAAGTAATATCAGCGGGAAACAAACTGGAAGCTAGTTTAATCGACGCCACAACTCAAGAAGAACGAGATGCTGTAATTTATAAGTATATCGACAAGATTGCCAATAGTCAAGACAAAGTCTATGTGCCTGATTTCAAGTCAGGTAAGTTGTTTGAAAAATTGTCGTTTGTCAATACTTCAGCGGTGATGCAAGGTCCCGAAATATAAACAACGCACACTGCATGGGAAGGACTTCGTACGTAACGTTGGACTGCTGCAATGACACTGTTGGACTTTCGGTCTTTGATGTTTCAAGTGCGACATCAGATTAACACTTCAGCCGGGATAAGTTTTTAATCCTGCAGTTTCCAAGAGAAAATGTTATCCTCGGCGTTAATTCACGCCGGAGATTGGGATGTCGCGTATGTGCATGATGTGTGACTGTACTTGTATTCTTATTTCCATATATGGTCATATTGTAGGTATTGCTCAGATCCGCGATTAGATGTTGGCAACAATCGACCCTTGGGAAATGATACCGCGGCTCGTGTTCAATATGTTCAGTACATTATCATAAACACTGGGGAAGCGCCTTGCTCTGTCAGACTCAGTCTAAATCGCAAAGCCGTCTGCTTTTGTAGCTTCTTCCTGATTTTCGCAGCCGCACGAAGTCGCTGTTTCAAATGTTTTCAATGTTTACTGCTGGCTGACTCGCACCATGGAGACTTCATACGTCGCAGTCGAAGCATATTGTAGGTAGATGGTGGAATATCAGGATCCTGGCATTGTTCAAGCTTCCTAGCTGTTGACATTTCAAATAAACGAAGTACTAAAATAAATCTCTCAGAAAGTGTCCAGTCAAGATTATTTGGCTTTCGTAGTTGAATTTAATTCCCAATTTGTTGACTGAACTAATGCTTTAATATTCTTTATTTTTTATTACTCTGCTGACAGTTGATACCTCGCTTAAAATCACAAAAAATGTCTTTCGCAACAGCTAGAGTTGGACTCTGGTTACATTTGGGTGGCTGTGCTTGTACCAAGGTTATGAGAGTACATAACCTCACATACAGCTGCCAAATGTTATGTTTGTACTGTAGCAAATATACATTCCACAGTTTTAGCTGTGTACTTTCTCATCTCTCTGTGAACAGCAAAACAAAATAAAACTTCTGTTTGATTATTAAATCCCGGATGCAAAATTGAAAAACCAACAACACTTCAGCATGAGTGAACAGACACGATGCGAGTATACATACAGTCGTAAATTTGCACGATCTGCTGTTAAATTTAATTATAAAGAGCAAAATTGCCATGCAGATGGCATTGTCCACTGGCACGGGTCCATCTGATTTTGAGGAGCATCCAGCCGCCCGTATAAGAGAATTTGGCAAGCGAAGATGTGCAGACAATGACATCTCATTTAATGTAGCTGCTGTTTTTATTCATATGACGCACATTACACTACTGTATCACAAGTCAGAATTTTGCAATTTTTTATGCAATGACAAACCACAAAGTGTAATTTCACTGTATAAATTGTCTGCTAGGTTTTTCACTCTTAAATAATGCATGTAGAAATGAAGTTAAGGTGTTTCTCATTCTTTACAGTAACACAAAAGATAATTTTCATCTATATCTCCAGTGTACTCTAGCAGATCTGATCTGACGTCCACAGTGGCATGTCATTCTTCAGTGTATGTTTCTGCAACAAATTTCAGAGAAAGGAATATCACATGATATGAATATTAATAAGTCATGTTGATAATTTTAATTCATGGTGATACTGGACTGTGCTTAATTAAATGGATAAAACTGCTCTCTTATTCCGAGGATACGAGGCAGAAGAAATGTAGCGTACAAAGATGAACCACAGACATGCATTGCCACAAAGGTAGAGAAGTAAAATTGTACATGTATTTCTGTTTCAAGTTTCAGATGAAATATTGCTATAAATTCAAGTCTTGTGATTCATCAACATGACATTCTTAAAGTGTATGTGATGTTTTTGTATAAGTTTCCGTGAAATTATTTAGATGCATGCAAAGACAATAAATTTGAATAAATTACTAAAAGCCATTTTTCATGGTTTTACAAGTATAAATTGTACAGTTAGCAACCTACATAGCATGAACAAAAATCAGTAGCTGATTATTGCACCTTATTCTGGTCATGGGCCAGCAACAAACAGAAAACTTTATCACCATTTTTTTGTGGGATTAATATTTATTGTATTGATTCAAGACTAATCTCATCTCAGACTCAGTAGCCTGTCATTTTGTTCCAGTTTTATGCATATCTGTTTCTAGGTAAGCCATAATTTTTTTTTCTAAAGTTCATCAGCTATCAAATATCCAATAAATTACTATGTATGATATGAAGTTGCAGTCTGATGTTTTTCAGTTGTCAGCCCTGGATGACTTTTGAACGATAAGGAATCTGTAATATGAAGTAGGCCCAGCACTATCATTTGCTTTCTTACAGTCATTCAAATGATTTATTGTGAGAAGGCTAAATATTCTACAAGTAAATCATGCATTAAATATGGTATACTGATGGCAATGAATTTTGAACTATGGAAATGTAATGTTCATGTTTTGCTAGTTACAGGCTGATGAAAGAGCCTCATGTGCAAATACTTTTACCAAAGAACATTACAAATATGTTGTGATTGGTACAAATATGTCTGAAGGTTTTGCAGAAATGATCAGCACAACTACAGGAAAGCTCATAGAATTATATAGAGCAACTGAAAGTTGGTGGGAAAATTGTAAAATATTGTTGATTTATTCTTCCTGACAGCCTCTATCATTTCCCATGATGGTTGTGAAAAATTGTGCATCTGAGAATTGAAATGATCAAATATTGAATACACGGAGTCAAATATAGCAGTGCCAATACATGCAGAGAAATTTGGGGTAGGAATTGAAACAGCCATTGAGAGTTTTATTAACCAACACACAAGCATAGCTTGTCAGCGAATAAATACAGGCAAAATCACAAGCTTTTTAGAAATGTGCTGATGCCCCTCGGTTCACCACTCATACACTGTTATTGCATTATTCTGAAAGATTCACTCATATACATTATAAGTAGCTGCTCATACAGTCAAAGAAAAAAGACATCCATGATAGATCCATTCTGAAGCTGACTGCTACAGGACACTATAGTACAACTGCAGTACCATTCATCAATATTAACAATGGCATCAGGGTGCCAAAATATTAAGATTAGATACATTCAGGAGAGGAAGAAAATGAAACTTCCAGTGGACATTCAGTTCTCAATGTGCATTTTGACCAAGAGTTGATCTGAACCCTTGACTCACAAGCTAATGTGTGGCTATCTTGGTCTGGCATATTGCCCTGGTAATTTTTCCAATATGAGACATTTCTAAGTATTTTAATAATGAGTCCCACCATAACAGTTACATGCCAGCCAGTACCCTGTGTGGCCTTGTCTTTTGTGTTTCTTGTTTTCACATTGTACAAATCGTTGTTCTAGATGGTTGAGTGCATACACTGTACAATTGTGACAAACATAGTCTGTTATTTTGATAGGTCCCAAGGTGATCTAGGCTGCCTCTGCATATGCTTTGAATAAGTAATAATATCACGTTATTATGGTTATACATTATTTCTCATATAAATGTCATATAATGACAGTATGTCTTCTTTGTGACTAGAATTTGTATGGTTGACATTATCATGTATGAAAGCATAAATGGTAGTCTCGCTTCTGCTGTCTATGATGAGAGCCAAAGCATTCTTTCCTATTAATATTTTTGTGACATCCTCACCTTACCATCCATGTTCAATAACTATACTCTAAAAAGCAACGGAAGAAAACAAACGTGAATTCATTTGTAAATACAAAGAACTCAAAAAAAAACATCAGTCATTGCTATGCAATTGCATAATTTTATAACAAAAATGAGCAGTCTAGAGATTTGAAGGTTTCAAATACTTTAAAAAAGGGAAATTGAAATTGCGGCATTGAGCAAATAAAAAATGACAATAAGTGGTGGATAAGCAGACTTTGGAAAGATTGTGAATTATATCATGTAAACAATGTTGCTTGTGAGCAGGGTGATAGCATTTGGTTTCTATGGTGATTGCATATGGTGTCCATGATGATTGCATTTGGTGTTCCAAGAGCATTGTAAGCTCTGCGGAAATTAGTTGTTTCCAAGTTATACAATTTCTCCATGAATGATCTTGCCGTGCTGTTTAACCCTTTTCCTGCCAGACAGTTAAATAACTGTATTACTTCCCATCAGCCAAGTCAGTAAAAAGCGGTATTGAGCCAAAACATGACGTATTTTCTTTTCACCCACTTGGCTTGGTATGTTATAGCATCTTTTGTCCAAAAAAAATTAACTTTAAATACAGTATTATGTTTTCAACAGCCTTCAAATGAACAGTATTATGTTAAAATACATCATATGGAATACGTTGTGTTTCATTAATTTTAACCATCTTGACCTGGTGGTGAAATATGGACTTGGCAGGAAAAGGGTTAATAGTGAGCCAATCTTCTTCAAATGTAAATATATGCAGGTGAAAATACTACCAGGTATCTATCATACAGGAGAATCAAAACAAGAGAAAGTTTGACACTAGTAATCATGTCTCATTTTAGTGATACTTATTTCAATGCTGGGAATAACTGCCTGCCTGCCTGCTTTAGGCTGGTGAAGTTTTTGGCAGGGCAGGCAGAAAAAGTGTCAGATTTTGGTTTGCTCAGATCAGACTCAAGACATATGGGTACAGGTGAACAATATTGAAAACATGATGTACACCGTAGTTATTATCAGGGCAGGCACTGGTTTGCTTATGGCCCTGTCACACCTTGACAATTTAGCCCGCGTATGCCAGCGTATGAAAAATTTGGCATTTACGCTGGGTGTTTGTGGAATACATTTTGGGTAAGTTTGTATAAGTTAAGAGCACGCTGAAGCACCCTGGTATACGTCATAGTACGTTGAGGTCGTGGAAAACTTTTGTGCATGCAAAAAACTTTCGAGATATGCCAGCATATGGCTCATACGTCCCGCATACGCGGGCCGTAAGTTGTAGGTAGGTTATGCGCTCGTTGACACACGTTCACACACATTACTTGTAAATGACTCATAAGTCGAAATGCGTCAGATAATTGTCTGCTGTTCCCCATTATGAATATGCTATGTATACGCCCAAAATTGAAAAATACCGTGTTAGTTCAGCGAGCCAGTGTTTGATACGTTGGCATATGCTGGCGAAATCGTCAAGGTGTGACAGTGCCCTTAGACAGGCAGCACCTACCCAGATGTCTGGATGTCATTTTCTGAGAATTTCACACACAAATTTCCCATTTGTTCCTAAATCCAAAAACCACATCTGTGCCAAGGCGGAAACTTTCATTCAGAAGTCATAAACATGAAGACCTGTAAACAGCTACACCTTAGCACTTTGACCCTCTCCTGTAATTCTGAAGATGGCTACTTCAGGAAGACCAATTGCGTCAAATTTATGCAGACCTAATTTTGGAATGTGGGTTCATCAAACTGGCTGCTATTTAAACTAACTGTGCTGAGCAATATCTTCATTGTACTGTTTGTCAATTCTATCACCTCAATACATATTGAATGTATGAACATATTCTTCAAGTTACAAAAACCATAGACCCGGCTCCGTTTTTAGGGTCTAAAATAGTAAAAACTCTGCTAAAACTCTGCTGAAAGTAACTCATTGTACTAGTGTGAATTTATAATCCATAATTGCGTAATTAGTAATGCTCATCTAGTGATATACATCACAAGTGTTTGCACCTGCGTACCTTTAGTCGCGTATTCAAACAAACACTTGGTTGACCCCTGTTGTGACCCAATCAATGGAGTGTCCTTGCTGTAACCATCTGATAGTTAAACATGTAAAAAACATCAGCAGATAGACTGTTTCCACTACATGTAGTTGTGTTCTTTTACAAAGAATTTATCCTTGCCTCTGGCAGAAAGCTTTTTCACAGGAACCGCTGGTCTTATCTTTGGCTAAATGCTGATTTAATGATAACACTGGCTTCCAGAAAGTTCTACAGACGTGAATGTAGTTTGAGCTCTCTATTTTGTGAATATTTGTTGTCAATACACAATAGTTACTTGCTTTTCCTGCTTATGATTAGTAATGAGAAGGTTAAAGATCAATTGTAAAAACAAACAACTCAAAAATGTTGGTTTTGAATTATCCTAAAAGCAAGGCAAGCTTTATTTGCCTGTTTGTCACACTTTGTCAAAAGTTTGTAAGGTCAGATAGTAGCTTACAAGCAAAGCAATTGTCTTCCTGTTTTAATAAAGCTTCAAAGGGATTGTTGCCAAAAGCTGATTAGATTTTGGAGTGTTTAAGTGACTGATAATAAAGCATTGCTGATTACGGGTAAACATAATTATGTCAGTTTTTACGATTGTCTGCTTTGCCCTTATAACTGTTTAAAGTTGTCTGTAGAGTATGGGTAGTCGTTTGTTTACTGTGGTGTGCTGTCTGCAACATAGTTGCTCCTGGACAATTCCAGCAAGTTCACTCCACTTTCTTATTGAACCTGAGATACATTTCAAAAAAATGCAAAATTTAGTTTTGTTCATTAAGAAATTACTGTTGACAACAAGTTATAACACTTTGTCTTCCAGGTCTTATGTTGACGCACATTTCTGAATTTTTTTTTCAGGTTTGGAATGGTTGAATACAACACAGCCATTATCGCTACACAATGAACTGCGGGGCAAAATTGTGATCCTGGACTTCTTCACGTACTGCTGCATCAACTGCATGCATGTGCTACCAGACCTTGAAGCCATCGAGGAGCAGTACAGTGTTGAAGACGGTGTCGTCGTAGTCGGAGTACATTCTGCCAAGTTTCCCAATGAGAAGTTGTCGGCCAACATCCTGTCGGCCGTGTTGAGATACGATATCTCACATGCTGTGGTGAATGACCCAGAGGCTATACTGTGGCAAGCTTTACAGATCCAGTGTTGGCCAACGTTTGTGGTGGTGAGTCCCGAAGGAGAAGTTCTCCTTACGTTGGTGGGCGAGGGCAACAGAGAGAAGCTTATGGACTTCATCAGAATAGCTGTGGACTGTTACAAGGCCAAGGGAGCCCTCAGTGGCCACAGTGTCCCAATTTCGCCCATCAAAGACTCCTTACCGCCAACGCCACTTTCGTTTCCTGGCAAAATCAGTCTTGATTCATCAGGAGACAACCTGATCATTTCCGACAGCGGACACCATCAGATTCTCATCACTTCTAAAGAAGGTGTGGTTAAAGAATGCATTGGTAGTTCCAGTGGTGGATTTAATGATGGCAACTTTGAAGAGGCAAGATTTCACTCTCCTCAAGGCGTTGTCTATCATGAAGATTGTATTTACGTAGCTGATACTGACAACCATGCCATAAGAAAGGTAAAATACAGCATAGCTTTTGATTCCCAAATATGAGTTACAAAAATGCAACAAGACAATATTTTGTTTTTAGACCACTTTAGAGTACAATCAACATATCTGACAAAGGACAGTTTTGGGCATTTTTATCACAACAGACGTGTGAAATACTTCACAGAGAATGGTTCTCGACAAGGTTTGTCAATTAAGCAACTAATGGTTTTGTTATAATGAACATGTATGATGTTGAATGGACCGTTCAAGGCCACCTATGATGAGGATATGTTTACAATGAAAATGATATGGACATCCACTGACTTGAAAGCAGTTTGACAAGAGCTCAAAATTGCTCTGATATAGTTGTATGAACACACTTTTACATAAGGAATATCACATGATCAGTGTTAATGTGATATTATTGAATATGTTAGGACTCTGGTCTGCTTCCATTGTAACATGATGTTGGCTTTATCCGTTCTGTTAGAGCCACTCATATGTGACTTCCTTTGATTCTTATTGATCTCGATAATCCATAAGTCAACTGGTAATCCCATTCAAACCTGTCAAAATACCTCTGCTTTCCCTTTTAGATTGACCTGAACAACCGTGAAGTGACAACACTGGTTGGTACTGGGGTGATCGGCAATGACAAAGAAGGCGGCGCCATTGGCAAGCTTCAACCAATCAGTTCGCCCTGGGACCTGGTACTTGGAAGTTCACCGGGAAGTGATCACATTGATATTCTGTACATAGCAATGGCTGGCACTCATCAAATATGGGTTTATTTCATGGATGATGCCAATTGGCTCAAAGGAAGGTAAATACACTTCACTAAGTTTTTAAAACCCTGTCACTGCACCACCAACTTTTGCTGGAAACCTATTGCTCTTTTATGACAAATTTAGAACTATGTCAGCCATGTACAGATTCAATGGATTTCGCCACCATTGTTTGGCCAAAATACACTGTTATCAATGGTGATTGTGGACTTACGGGCATTGGGCTGCAAAGGTTAAGGAGTATGCACCTTGAAAATGAAAGGCTTAAACTTTTGCTCAAACTTTCCTCAATGAAATTTTCAACTATTCTCTTACCAAATCAGGAATAAAAGTCAGGGGTTACCGGGCAAATTTTGGTAATAGAGAAAAAATTACCCTTGCATTTACTGGTATTTGAAATTCAAAATTTGTGTTAAACTCTGTGGGGAAAAATAAAATTTTTGATCTTCGAAAAACTAAAAGGACCAAAATGTTTCTTATTCCAAGAGCTTTAAAATGAACCTCGAAGTGGTAGAACAGAAAAAAATTGTAAAAATTTGAAAGTCCAATTATCTGTCCCCAAGGCGCATTCTACATAAAGTCGGTACTGACAGACTCACATAATGCCTGTCAGCCCATGTTCGTGAATCATGATCCAATCAAAGTATCAGCCACAATTTTCCATCATTTCATCCTTAGCTAAAGCTGAAACCAAATTGCCAAGCCTCAGTACCAGTAATATTGCTTCAGATTTTCAGAAGTAATGTTATGTTATTATTATATCTGAAAAGTTCTCATCACAGTACAAATGACACAGACCATTACTTTACATTCATGCTGTATTACTGTTTCCGTTCGTGTATATATCTTTTTCTAAATAATTTGATCAAAAATGTTATGGTGGTAAATATTTTCACTGAAGTCCATCTTTTACATTCTCTCTTCACTAAATGGTATATTTTCTCTACAGTCACTACAAGAAAGGCAGCTGTATAAGATTTGCAGGGAGTGGCAACGAAGAGAATCGTAACAACAGTTATCCTCACAAAGCATCATTTGCACAGCCGTCAGGACTAAGCATGGCCACAGAGGAAAAATTGAACTGTTTGTTTGTGGCTGACAGTGAAAGTAGCAGTATCAGAACTGTGTTCCTGAAAGATGGGGCAACCAGGGCTGTGGTGGGAGGAGCTATGGATCCTATGGTAAGCAACGTGATGTTTACCTGTTTCGCACTGGAATTTGGTTCAACCCCACTGTTTGCAGTAGGTTAGATGGACCTATGTACTGGAAAATGTGGGTGTAAGGGTTAAATAATGCCTTCAAAATTATCACAGTTGATGCCTACAAAATTCTAAAATCTCCCAGTTGTACATTTCTCTCATTATTCGTACACCTTGTTACCAGTGTGTTATCATAGTGTTCAATGTTACATCATCACTCTGTGTTCAAGCTGTGTAACATAATAAGAAGGATTGAGATATACCTGTCCTGGTAACAAACACCAAGCAGTTCATTTCAAACCATAAATGATAACTTTACCAGTTGATGCAGTAACCATTTATCCAATAGGCCAAACCCGGAATTCGAATCAACCACACTATAAACAAAGCCATGTGCGCAAACGCACATAGATGTACGTGTATTTCCATACGCGTTAGTACACATGTAGGCTTGTTTGTACCGGCCTCACATGATTATTGGGGCGTACTGAGTCTGTAGAACGCATCGCGCCCTTTTTATTCCGGAGTAGAACCATTGGTGATTACTTCCTATGTCATGGGTCCAACAAACAAATGTAAGGCCAAAATGTCAGCAAAATGACAGAAAATTGAGTCAGATACATTTCTTATATTTGACTAGAGCCATTTCATTGTTGTTGCAGGATTTGTTTGCATTTGGTGATGTGGATGGAAAAGGGCTGGATGCTAAGTTACAGCATCCGCTGGCTGTGGCATGGAACAAACATGATGAGAAACTTTATGTGGCTGATTCATACAATCATAAGGTAAGAAACGAGGAAATATGTCAACAAGAATGTTTCTCTGTGTGTCATAATCATCAATGCTTTCGTTTCTTTTGTACTACATCAAGTGATTCTGTCAGGGATGGTAAGCTTATCAATGATAGCAGGGTTATCAATGATAGCAGGGTTCTCTTGTCACCCTATTGGATTTCTCCATGATAATTAATACGAAATAAGAGCAGCAGTATTACCAGGGTTCCCATATCACTTACATCTTTTCCCTGAGCTTTATAGCATAAATGCTGAGCTGTCAGAAGGCGGGACTTGCAAGCAGGGGAGCCTGTCACCAGTGTTACTGAGAAGTAACTGTCAACTGTTATTGAGTAGGGGTGTCCATTTCAAGGGTCAGGGTTAAAGAGAGGATCGGTTTAGGAATGTAATTGTAAATCTGAAACATATCCTGTTGATGAACACATTTGATACCTACTTCATACTGGTTCTCCTATTTGTAACGCGTGCTCTAGACCAATAATCCCATTGATCAAATGCGCAGGTCTACATTTTAAGGTAGAATGTGCCTTGGAGACAAATATTCAAACTTGCAGATTTTTACAATTCTTTTCTGAGCTACCACTTTTGGAGAATCATTTTAAAGCTCTTAGAGTAAGAAAAAGTTCACTATCTTAGTTTTTCGAAAATTCAAAATTTTATTTACCCCTATAGAGTTAACACAGGGATAGCGGCCATTTTGAATCTCAAATAAATGATTGGTGAATTGTTTCTGTGGTGCAGAACTTTGCTCTGTGACCCCTGAATTTTGTTCTTGATTTTGTCGAAGAATGATTGAAAGTTTCATTGAGGAACGTTTGAGCAAAAGTTTTAAGTCTTTCAATTTCAAAGTATATACTATCTTAAGATGGCAACCTCTGAATATGTGATTTTTGTGAATTAATCTTCTGAATGAAGTTATGCTACAGTTTAGGTTTCGAGAGAGTATAACAGTCATAAAGTGCATTCAACTTTGTCTTCTCAGATCAAAGTTGTTGATCCATTCCTGAAAACGTGTACCACATTGGTTGGCAGCGGACAGGCGGGTCTCAAAGATGGCTGCGAACCTGAGAGCATCGAGTTCAATGAACCAAGTGGACTGTGTCTTAGCCCCGATGGAAAGCTCTTATACATATCTGATACCAACAATAACCATATCAGAACGCTGGACTTGGAAACCAAACAAGTTAATCAGGTGAGTGAACTGAATTATTCCACTCCCCATCTTTCTCTACAACGTCAAACTACTCTAGAAAATTATAGGCTCATACTAGTATTTGGTGATTTAAGATATGAGTTTGTTGTTTTACATGTACATGTAAGTCTGCTCTTGATAGAGATGATAGAGATGGTGGTTTTAGGTCTGTCAAGTTGCAACTCTCTTGAAAAGTGTAATGATAGTACCGTAATAATGATGGACTTTTGGCAGTAGTGGAACAAAGCACACCAATTCTAAATTTTACCGAATAACAAATACATGTTCTCAGATTAGGAAATCTGTTTCGTATCTAGCGAATTCTTGGACCAGTGTGTAGAAAATCCTATGGTCATGAGGTAACATGCACCCTGAAATGGAAACAATTAAACTTTTGCTCAAACTTTCCTCATGGAAACTTTCAACCATTGTAGAATCAGAATCGAGAATGAAAGTCAGGGTCACCATACAAAGTTTGGCTCCAGGGAAACAAAGATTTGGAATTTAGAATGGCCACCATTTTTGCGTTAACTCTATGAAAAAAAATAGATTTTCAATTTATGACAGTGAAAACTATCTACTCCAAGAGCTTCAAAATGAACCTACACAAGACGTAGATCAGAAAAGTATCGTGAAAATCCGAGAGTCCAGATATCTATCGCTAAATTGCATTTTACCTTAATATTCCCACATTCATTCTTTATCAGTCAATGCCATGAATATTCACCATCATGTTGACAAATTTACTGGTCTTTGCAAACAGCATGTGCAAAGACCTGAAACCCATTGATTTCCTGCCTGTCTTGGTACCATCAGATTTCTAACCCATTGTGTACTCAGATGACCAGTATGATTATGCTAAATGTCTACTGTTTCTGTCTAAGCATTGAAATAATGTTATGAATGTCAACATGCAGGGATAATGCTAAGACAAAAAGATAATTTAGTAAAAATCACAACATGCTGTTGAAATTCAGGTATGAATATGAACTGACAGTTTATCATTAAAATATTGCAACTGCTACTCCAAAGTATAGCTGTGTAGACCACCCACTGAATGGGAAGATTATTGCTTGAGGCTGTGTCATATGGTTTCAATGGAAACCATGTTTCTGTACAAAACATGACTGTATAATGTGTATTTTAAACCTTCAGTTACATATAGTCATGCCAGTGCAACCATCAGAAACTGAGGTTGATGCAAGTGGGAGCAAGAAGAAGAAGCGCCTGACACCGGCCAGTACGCCTGTCACGAGACAGGATACAGTCTATGTATGCCCGCTGAGTACAATTGAAGTTGAGTTAGATATTGAATTATCTGCCGACTTGGCATTGACTCCTGGTGCACCAACTGGGTGGCAGTTACTCCTGGAAAGTAAGTTTGCGTCAACACTCGTGGATGTGCATCCATAACAGGAAAGAATGAGTCATAGTTTCTAGTCTGTTTTGCACAGCATGTAATGCATCAGTCCCAATAAATCTGATTTCTCAAATAACAAATCTAATCTAATCTGTCATATAATCCATTTAAAGAAAATTATTACAAAATTATGCCGTGCCAAATGTTAAATATAAGGCTGTTATTGTTAGGTACATCTTTCTATCATGCCTTGTCTTTATGCTCCTGGTATCAACCCATTTTGTCTTTTTTCCACCTCCGTTTTAAATTCAGAAAAACATTTTGTAGAATAATAAACGTGTGCTATGCCATTTGAATAACAAATGTTACAGTGTTATTTATAACAAAGATATTCCCAATATAACTCAGCTCTTTGATCCCTGTTTCCCCTAGGTGATTCTGCCAGTCTTTTGGTTCCTGAGTCTCAGAGAGTGAGAGGTAAAATTAACAAACTTAACCAACAGCCAAAGATCAAACTTGAAGTCCCTGAACTACTGTCAGGCAGTGAGACGTCCATCAAATTGGAGTGTATGCTCTACTTCTGTGAGAAGACTGGTAACTGTCACATTAGAGGTGTCATCTTTGAACTTCCAATCAGCATTGGTGAGAAGACAGACGATAAAGCACCATGTCTGGAAGTCAAGTTACATCAAGAAATCACGCTGGCTCAAGAGCAGAAGTGAAAAACCAGTGGTCAATTAATATACCAAATTTCAGAACCTTCATTATTAAGTTACATCCAATCTTTTCACTACTGTTATCAATAATCGTGTAAAAATTAAAAAGCAAACCATGGTAGAATTAGGCAAAATTGCTCTGATTCACCACTCTTTACTTTACTCCAATGATAGTTGGCCATGTCGATGAACAGGGGTCAAGGGTCACCAGTCAAAGGTCAACATTCAAGTAAGTGACTTTCATTTATGATTTTTCTCATCTTACTGAAAGCCTGTCAGTAGCATGGAGGAATGAACTTTAAACTTCATTATGCAAATGTAGTCACAGAATTCAACTACAAAGTACTCTTTTTGTTAACTGCCAGGTCGCAATATTTTCACATCAGCAGCAATTTTCACAGAAAGCCTTAGATTCATTCCAAGCTAACATTAGCAGAATAAACATGCTATTAATATGCACACGAACAAAACCAGAGTTATTAAACTACAGGGCTACATAGTCGCCAGATGAAATACTCAGTATTTGCACATTGAATTTATTTATTGTATTGCCACAGTAAAGCAGCTTATTTATTTGTTGGGGAGACGTTGTGAAATACCGTTGGATTTTTATGAACGATATATTGTTTTATTGAAGTGAATATATATTGTAAAATTTAATTACGAGCCAGGAGTGAAAAATTGAATGTTACAAACAATTTGTATACTCTATTCATTTCATGCTTCAACAATCAACATATTTTGATTGCAGGTTTTGTAACAATTCTGGTCAACAAGAAAGTGTAGTAACAAAATTAAATTGTGATTTTTACAATGACCGAAGTGTTTTAATAAGCTTTTTAATTCTGCCAGTGGTGTTTGGTTTGCTGATCACATTTTACATTTCTTATTCGGTGCTACTTCCCCTCCTCTTCCCTCCTCTCCCCCTGCCATTCATCAATAACAGTATGATATCAACATTGTGTCACGTCATAGTGAGATGCCAACCTTGAGCCAAGTAGCTTTCGGTAGAGTTTATTTCCAAACTTGTATCCATGACTGCCATATGGTATGTGCATGTGTTAGATCATGGTCAGAGGGACCGTGGTTAGATCTGTGCCTTTCTGTTGACATTGGTAAACATAGGTGATACAGCTTCATTTGCATATGCGTTTAATTGGTCACTCTTCGTTTAAGTTGGCAGGTAGTTCATGACATTTTGCAGTTTGATAAAATTTTCTGTAAGTATCAAAGTTTACAATCATCAAACATTTTTACAAGTTATCCATTTCAGATTATCACCCTAATCGTTGCATAATATTTGCACATTGTTGTGTAATTGAAACTTTTTAATTATAAAATGAACAAATAATTACACCTTATCATATTTGAAATTTAACTATCAGACAGTAGCGCATTGATCAAATGTGATACCTGTTTTATCTGTAAGTTTGAAATTTGAAAGTACTTTTTTGTAATCAAGATTGATAATTATATATGTTTTGTAAGTTTTATTTCAAGAAATATTGTACCAATGTGGGTTTATTTTGATTGTAAGCAAAGCTGTGTATGTAATGTAGCCATTTGTGATGGTACGTTAGGTGTGTTTGAACTGTATATCCAATTTATTACAGGGTAGCTTGTAATCTTTATCAGTCGCATTACATTTCCATAACTGTCATAAAATCAATTGTCGGAATGCCAGGTCTCAATTAATTGGCATGTAAGTATGTCGTAGTTTGATTTCTAGTTGGCCTGTGTTTGAAAATTAACCCTTTCACCCCCAGTTCCCTGTATACAGGTCCAACTTTACCATAGAAAACAATGGATTTGGGACAAACCATGGTGGTGATAGGGTTAAAACAGATGATTACATATATTCTTCCTTCTCAACAGTGTTTCACGTAGAATATGAGTGAACATATACGTCATAAGTGTATCACTTCATTGCTGTAGAATGCTGCTCAACTTCAGTACTACAGTAATGTCACTTTTCATCCAGTATCTCTCCCGAATTCTCATCAGTCACCAAAGCTGCAAGTATTCCCAGGTGTAGTCACGGTATTTAAACCTTCAACTTTAAAGCACAGATTTTTGGAATTCTGTGTATTTTATGTCCAATATTCTTTATTCTTGTATGTTTGTGACTGTTAAGAGGCTTTGTAATTTTGCATCAGTATTTTATTATGTATTACATCGTACGTCTTTGATTGTAATTTGATGTTGAGATTCCAATCATTATGTGTGTATGAGTCTGTAAAATCAAAGTGAATAAAAACCTTTCTATATTAGAAAGATGAAGTACACCATCAGTGTAGTGTGTATCACTCACTTTGTGAATTTTATTTGTGCATTTTGTTTTCAGTATTTTCATTATACTGTAGGTACTGTTTGATTTTCCATCAAGGATATCCCTCCTGGTTTAGTACATGTCTTTTGTTTTTATCATGAAGTACATTTACCACTTCAACTGTAAGTATTAGGAAAAATGTCTTTGTGTTTCTTTTTGTATCACCACATGTATAATCTACTTATTAAGTGTTTCATTGAGTTCAAAATTTTGCCATGAGTGTCTGTCCACATTCAGGTAACCGAGTAATCTTGAAGCCTTCCTGGATACAAAACCACTACCTCGAGTGGAAGGATTCGCAGGCATTACATACATCACCGCTAGAGGGCGCACGTATCAATTACCAGGAGAGCCTGAGAACAGTGCAGAGTTCTTCAATGTGATAAAACCCGATGTTAAGATGGGTTGGTCTTTTACGCAATCGTTGTGGCATTTCTTTCCTCGGGAGGACCATAGAAATAGACTAAAACACGATTGCTTAAAAGACCGACCCATCTCTACATCGGATTTTAATCAGATTGAAAATCCTTGGTTTGCGAACTATTGCATGTTGTCTTCTTGAACAGTTACTGCATGCAATGAGGTTACATCCAAGCCCGGGCATCTAAGTTTTTACGCAAACCTTAGGGAATATTGATTATTTACTTACCGGGACCGGGAGGAATTCCAGAGAGAGGCGTCAATATTTCTTCAAATAAATTATCGGTTTGCTAAAAAAGCCACAGGACTGTACTGGGGTAGGGAGGGGTAGTACAAACCCATACAAATAATGGTACGGTGGACAAAGAACAAGTAACAAACTTTACTGGTTTTTAAAGGGATGATTCACATAAAGCTCAACTATGTCCACATGTACATGGTCAAAGTGCAGTAATTACGTAGTGCTGTGTTAATGTTAACTTTGCCGGCAAAGTATTCCTTCGAACTCCAACACAAAAAATAAATAATAAATAAATATTGAATGTGTAATAGTTTGATAAACACAAGCCTAGACTGTCAGCCCATCGAACCCTCACCAGCTCTGCACACGGTTTGTGGAGCGACCGTGTAGCATTTCTTAGAAAAGACTACATCTGTTCCTTGCCCACCCTAACCTCCTTTATTGGTCCTACCAGGCACCAACCACTTCTGTGTTTCTTCACCACACCACTCAGTGATTATCGCTTTTTAAAAACTTTGTAATATTATAAAGGTGAAGAAATCACTTCCAGGAACTTTGCCACATACAAGACACACATCCCCTAATCGGCAAAAATATCCACCCTCTAACTCCTTGGGAATAATCACGTTTTTATGCATTTGGTAATATTTTTCCAAAAGACATTTGTGCGTTTGGTATTTCCTAGCTGTGGAAACGCAGCTATCTGTTGGCGGGGTAGCGTGAGTTGCTATGCGGGTCACCTTTGACCCGCATAGCAACTCACGCTACCCCGCCAACAGATAGCTGCGTTTCCACAGCTATCACAATGAATGATTGTGACAAATACTCGAAAAGCTTCGGCCCCGTATGTTAAGCAATGCAAAATGTTACGGACGTGGCTTATTCTCCTATGGAGTACACAATATTGTCGGGCTACAGGAACTTTCTTGCTATATAACATTTTGTTCTTGACTTTCCACTGGCCGGTCAGAAGAAAAGTCAGGCCAAAGATAATGAAAACAGTTTACTTATTTTAATAGGATCACGATAAAGTATTAAGGGAGCCAACATTGTTCACGGCCGGGGTCGGAAGAACGGAAGGGCTTACTCGAAAAATTATGAAAAAAAGGAGATATGCAAAAAGTGATAAACAAACGAGGTTATTCAAAAACATCAATTTGTGACAGTTGTTCAAAGTATCCAAAAATCTTGCTATTTTAAAGTCAAAATTTCAAAAGTTTCTGTATCACGTGAGGAGACCCCTCCTGACATCCCCCTCTCGGGCACCATGCACTGCAATAACTGCTTAAAAACACCTTATCATCAGCCACACTTCGGTATAAAAATGAATATTTCACTTCACACACAACGTCTGGCTAAAAACTGTCCATGTGTTTCTTGCAGTAATGTGGTTGCATCTCACTGCTAGAGGATACTGGGTGAATTTAAATTGAGATAGATCCTAAGTGTTTATATACAAAAAAATAACATCAAATGAATAAGTCGATGTTTGACAGCTGTAACACCTATCATGCCGGGCAGTATTTCTTCCCAAATACAAAGTCAGGAAAAATAACGGTAGTATTGAATATTTTCACCTTATTGCCCTGGTACGTGATAGCGGGTTCAGTCAGTGAAAACTATATGAAACATTATTATACATCTACCATCGAGAACAATAGAATTTTGAGTGCGCTAAAAAAGCCGTACGGAACGCCCGTTCGGTAACACGTACGGTTTCAAGGCGCCCCATTCCCTGCGGCTGTATGTGCACGTTCACTGTAGAACGGTTTCAAGGGACCCATTGGACGAGTGCCAGAACAAGTCTCGCGCGCGCTCTGTACGTGTGTAGTGCACACTCCAAAACTTGCAGAAGCGCGTCCGAGGTAGCGTTCCACACTGGCGCGATAAAATCGGAAGAAAAATTGTTGACATTGCACGAAAACGGTCACTACTCTGACATTTTGATGCCCCAATCAGGAATGTAAGATGTATAATAATAAGGTTATTACGAAAATACCGCAAAGGATGCACTCGGACATTGGCGCCGCGCATCGCCCTCCGCTTCGCGTCGGGCGATACGCTGCGCCAATGTCCTCGTGCATCCTTTGCGGTATTTTCGTAATAACCTCATATTACACTATGTATGTTTTTAGAGGCCTTCAAATTAAGTCTATATTAAAGTGCAACAAATGGGATATGTTGCGCCCCAAAGCTTTTGACCAACTGAATCTGATAGTCACGGGTGACATAAGCATGGTCGGATAAGGCTTAAAGTTGTAACTGGGCTAGTGGAGGTCAAATGTGATTTTGTGTTCTAGATATTAACTAAATGACAGTATTTCAACATTATATTTTCAAAAGTGCAACATCAGGATGGATATTCCCCTTCCAGGCCTCCTCAGCCTGGTTATCTCTTCAAAGCTTCTCGCTTATCAAGCATGAGTTAGGGATATTTTCATGCTTGCATGCTTAAAGTTACTTTAATGGAAGTAGGGAACTACGCAAGGATAGTGCGATATCAGCCAACGCCATTTGTTTGCCTGGTAGACATTTAAGAAAACGTTCTTACAATGTTGTTATTTCTTGAAACTTTCAAATAAGACTCGGAATGCGAAGTCATTTTGAAAAAAAAAAGTTTTACGAAAAGTGTCACTTCGTTAGATTTCAAAGTAAAATTGATAGGTCATTCCTTTCTGCCTGCTAAAACCTACTAAACTGCTGACTCAGCAGTTTCTTTCCTTTCTTTTTTTCTCTCTCCATGAATACATCATTGTGTGCCTTCATTGCGTGGCCTGGAAAACACATTTTTCCTTGTACAATCTGAAACTCACTCATATAGGAATATTTCCCATTTTGAACGGTAAGCTTGTGTATTCTGTTGCCCTGAGGATGCCACACGTTTTATTACGGGGGCCGACGGCTGCAGGCCGGGAAAGTGATCCAAGCTTTCAAAATATCAGCATCCATTGACAATCCATGAAAACATACCTACGAACACTGACTTCCAATGGTTCTGTCGCATTCAACGTTAAGCATTCCTACGTAGGAGTGGAGCATTTGATATCGTGGGAGGGAGCTTGGAATATTTCACGGAAAAAATATTCCTCTGAGAGGGGAAGTGAAAAAAAGATTGGAAATTGGAAAATTATAATTCTAGGTTAAGCAGAAAAGATCCCAAGATTCATACCATTGTACAAAATTATTCTATGACGCAGGTAAGTAAAAATAATTCCGAACAATCACTCTTCCAACTCCCCTCAGAACATCAAATGGTCCATTCCTAAGTTTCTAATTCACCACGTGGTAGATTGGTTAAAGTGTCAGTGTTATACACTTTTTCAGTCTTAAATGGTTCTTATTCAAAGAGAACTCTTGGAAAATTCAGGAGATTTTGAGATCGGTTTATTACACAACGCAGTTATTGGGACTTTAACTCTTCTTTCATCGATGTTGTTGATGACCCTATCTTAGGATTGGCAGTCAATATCTTGCGATGAATTCAACCGTAAGTTGGCCTTATTTTACAAACGAAGGCAATGTTACCGGTTATTTTCATAAGCGCTTCTGTGATTCACTTTACCATTTTGGATTTTATCGTGAGCAATGTTATTCACAGTGACTGGTTGGTGGTTGTTTTAATACACTCAATGCTTGAATGTCCCTTGGAAACGTCGGATTTGTATGAATTTACGGAAATACCATTACGAAAAGTTCGTGACGAACTGTGTATGGTGCCTGCCGGTCAAGGGAATATTACTGCTAATTCGTAGTATTCGCAAAAAGATGTATCCAGGCCTATTGTAGGTGGAACTATTACACTTCTAGAAATGAAAGGTGACAAAAATGTTCAACGCAAAACTGGATCAAATTATAGTAAATCGCATTTGCGTGCATCTTTCAGATTAGAAGCAGGCGTACTGCCAATTCACAACAGAGATACAGACTTGCAGCAGTATAGTACCTATCTGCAGACCGCCATATCGATGACCAGAATAAGATCTGCTATTCACAAAAGTACCAAATCTGTAATAAGCTTAAGGCCAAGTGGGTTGGCTTCAACATTATTTTAGATACGTTTTCTTTCTTCCATTGAACTTTAGGTTGGACCAGGGATGATTCAGAAAAATCAATGAATCGAATTTCAAGCCATAAATGCTTGATAAGATGTTTAAAATATATAAATGACAATTTTAGGTAGGAAGTGTTTTATAGTTTCGTTGATTTGCTCACAGACAAAGAGAAACACAGACTAGAAAAGCGGCACGCCGTTTGATGTCATGGTCGTCTCGATAAACTATGGCCTTTTCATATTTAAATGAGCTTCACAGGTGTTATACTTTTGGCAGATTTCGTGCATGGCTGATAATTGCACGATATTATGCGAAAAAGGAGGACGAGATTTCCCGGAGTCGATGGCGTCGTGTGCCTGTCGCGTAGCAACCATGCTTACTTTGTGTGCTCCATGGGAAGAAACACTGTTTCACGCCAATCAATGACGAATCTGTAGAAGACGATATGACTGACCGTAAACCAATGAGTAAAATCTGACAGTATCGATAAAAGACTTTTAAATTTGGTCAAACACACTTATTATATATTCATAAAAATGTGAGAGGAATTTTTAAAATGGTAAAACTAACTTCTCTCCGAAACTCAAACCTTTTCCCTTTTTCGCCAGCACGCCAATTCCGCTCAGCACTACACGACACGAATAACACGAAAATAACTTTGCCGAAATTTGACAAAATTTGACGAAAATCTCAGTGCATGTTCGGACTCTTCGGAAAACAGAGTCGACAGCAACCTGCGGGGAGGCGTACATGAAGGGGATAATGCAACCTCTTCACACCTTTCTGGTCTGTTTGTGTGTGTGTTAGTGTGTGTGATTTGCTTCAATGATCAATGGGCGTTTTCAGATAGATAGTTTGTGAACTGTGATTGGACGAAACTGGAGAATAACCGCCAATGATAATCATCCTGCATTTCAAAGGCCCAATCACAGTCCCCAATTCCTGACACACATTTTGAGAGACAGTGTGTACCAGCTGTTCTCCCGTAGCCTCCGTTGTTGGACGTAGGTATCTCGGAATCTCCCTATACTCGCCGTACATGCTTCATGGACACGTCCTGGAAGGACATTATGACAACACCACGCTGACTTTTGCTTCTATAGTTTGGACAGTATTGTGGCATAAAGACTGGAATTTTTACTTCGATGTTTTGCTTCCCTGTAGCCTCCGTTGTTGGACGTAGGTATCTCGGAATCTCCCTATACTCGCCGTACATGCTTCATGGACACGTCCTGGAAGGACATTATGACAACACCACGCTGACTTTTGCTTCTATAGTTCGGACAGTATTGTGGCATAAAGACTGGAATTTTTGCTTCCCTGTTTTGCTTCCCTGTAGCCTCCGTTGTTGGACGTAGGTATCTCGGAATCTCCCTATACTCGCCGTACATGCTTCATGGACACGTCCTGGAAGGACATTATGACAACACCACGCTGACTTTTGCTTCTATAGTTTGGACAGTATTGTGGCATAAAGACTGGAATTTTTACTTCGATGTTTTGCTTCCCTGTAGCCTCCGTTGTTGGACGTAGGTATCTCGGAATCTCCCTATACTCGCCGTACATGCTTCATGGACACGTCCTGGAAGGACATTATGACAACACCGCGCTGACTTTTGCTTCTATAGTTCGGACAGTATTGTGGCATAAAGACTGGAATTTTTGCTTCCCGTCATGGACGCTGTAAAATGGAGTTCTCTGCCACGCATATTATCTTGGCAGCCACACACAGGAATTAGTGGAAGTGACTCAGGTTAGCAACACTGTCACATGGCCGAGGGTACGGGACTGTTCACGGAGGCTTCCCGGATCCCAGTAATGTTCAGGTAAGACTTTTCTCAGACGACTAAAACAGGAAACTTCGAAAATTACGATAATCCTTTATTCCTACTTTTAGATCTCTAGTCCTGAAATGTGTTTTCTCCTTCCATATTGCACAGTTCGAATTATGGGCTATGTTACTGTGAAAGCAAAGTTCGAATTGTGGGCTATGTTACTGTGAAAGCAACGATATCAAAGGTTAAATACAAGGTCGAGGTCAAGGGTCTATGGTTTGTATTACTGACCGGCATTACTGGTGTAGTGAAATGCGGTCTGGTTCCCTGACCCATTTCCCCGGTAGAGGGCGTGGGGAAATATATTTCCCCACGCCCTCTACCGGGAAATGGGTCAGGGAACCAGACTATAGTGAAATGCGGGCTTTCGGCCGTTGGCGGCGCCCTCCTGCACAGGTGCTGCGCCGCCGTTGTATTCATGGAATGCCAAGCCTCGCATGTACATTACGCATTTCCCCTCACCAACAGTAGAATGATCCATACCGCCGAAGCCTAAAGACGTCTGAACGTAAAGCCTCTGCGGAACCACCCAGTGCGACAAAGACTTGGTAAGTCCACCGAGTTTAATACACTGGGTAACACTATAATTGGCGCTGCGACTTTTCCGAACCTTTGTGGGAAAAGGCGAGAAAACTTAGAGTTTTATTTCTCTAAGTAGAAGTCGGAGTACCTCACGGAAAAACTCGTGACGTGGCCTTTCACTTGAAAGTGATACGAGTAGAGTTACATGGCATATTCATAATTGAAAGTACGAGTATACGAGTAGGTAGAATACGCCAAAGTGCTTGGAAAGTTTTACGAGTAGAGTTGGGACGCCCAAGTGCTTTTTTGATTTTCAACACTTGCCCCAAATAAATTAGCTGTAGCACAGTTTCTTCGGGTGAGAGACTTAGAAGCTAGTGGCGGCTAAGAGAAAATCAAGAACAAGCTTCCAGGTGTTGCAGTAAATCTTGCGACGGAACAGGGGAAGGCAACCTCGCTGTAACTGTTTTAAGTAAGTTTCTTCATCTGGGTGTAAGTTCACATTCGCTCATTTTTGGGTGAAATAAATTGTTGGCGGGAAATTTTTGTGTGGTATTTCTGTGGTGGCAGCCAGATTTCCTCGCACCTTTTTCTTGCTGACAATAGCCAATTACGCACACCACGTTTGCACTGCGCATTTTTGTGCGGTTAACGAAATATTCACCACCAGTTTCGGAATTCTACCATTCAGTGGTGCAAAACATAGCGTAATAGGGGAACATTAACATCTCAAGTTCTTTTTTCATTCTGTGCTCACGAAACATCAATTATAGACCGGTGACGCACAGTTCTTTGGTCATTTTAAGGGACATTTATTTTTCCCTTTTCGTGTCTCGTTTCCATTCTTTCGAGACATCGTTTTTTGTATTTTTGTATTTTTGTGCCTCGTTTCCCGTTTTTGTTGTAAAACACCTTTTTATTTTCGAGTTTCCAGACATTTTTAAAAGGTCGTTTTATAAAGAACTGAATTTTAGATGTGTTCCGACCTAGCTATTGTGCATTTTATTAAAGAAAGAAAGCACTTTCCGTCAATTTCTCTGCAAAGTCACGTAACGTTTTGCTGACATATTGTGGGAAATTTTAGTAACACTCCGACAGTATTACATTATTGTTACTCTGTATTTAATTGCGAGTAATTGTATTTTACAGTGCCAATTACTATATATATATATATATATATATATATATATATATATATTGCCCTGTAGTGTATTGTACTATATTTGTGTACTGTATTGCGGGCAGTAAACGTTTTTATTTATTATATATTACTCTGTATTCCATTGCGGGTAATATTTGAGCATTTTAAATCATCTCTCTTTATTACTCTGTACTGTATTGCGGGTAATAAACGTTTTTATTATTAGCACCAGTTCAACGATAGAACAACACAAGTTTTTGCCAGGCAATTATTGTTGGCATATCACATATTATTGTTTGTGTTGAAATAGAATACTGGTGTGTAATTTAAGTCCATTTCCTTTATACTCCGCTATTTCCGATCGTTTCTTCTACAGAACTACTATATAGAAACCATCTAAATTTTTCTACCCGAAAAAATATTTACGATTTCAAATCATCGAATTCATCGGAAATTAACACCGCTAAATAATTCAATGGTCGAATTCATAGGACCATAATGAAATTTACACGAGATATGTTTTTTATGTGGAGACTGCTTCAAGGCATTGATCGTGACATTTTTGAGATCTATAAATTCAGACGAAGAGTAAGTTGAAATTGTATGCCGGTCCTTGGAAATGTACAATTACGTAAAGTATAGCATTGACAGGCAGGTAAGATAGCCCAAAGGCGTTTGGTGCATTAAGCTATATTTACAAAAACAATAAAAATGATATAACCGATCATAAGAAACTTGGTGTTGAAGAACTTGGTTTTTTGAAGACAAGACTACGGGTTACATTTCTGTAAGTAGGCCTATTATCCAACTTTAGCAAGCTTGTCAAATCAACATCTGAAGAGTAACTTAAACACCTTTGCTTTTGTTCTACTCTGTTATAAAATAACCAGGACTTAAACGGTGTACCTCGCTCTACTTTTTATTGAGCACTTTGTATCGGACAAGTCGAACCGCATACTTGTACTTTGTATATATATATATATATATATATATATATATATATATATATATATATATATATATATATATATATATATATATATATATATATATATATATATATATATATATATATATATGTATATATATATATGTATAGGATAAAGCCCGAGTATGAGGGCTCTTCTGGTATATAAAGTCCAACCCAACGATAAAATGTCGAGGCCGCAGGCCGAGACATTTTATCGTAGGGTTGGACTTAATATACCAGAAGAGCCCGAGTACGAGGGTTTATCCGACTTAAAAACTATCGCCCCTAACTGATATATTTTCGTTTACAATGTGTTTTACGTCAACCGTCCCCTTTGTCAATGTAACATGTTTAGGATATGAATTAAAACTTTTATTTGTGAAATAGCCTTCCAATGTAATGGAACATCCTATAAATGCCCTAGGGCACATTATATAAATGCCCAAGGGCACAGCAGATTTTGTGTTGCAGCTGGTTTCCGCTGTGTTACCAAATTGAATATTAAAACGTACCAGATGTCTACAGAATATGACATGTTCACTTTGATTGGACAGTACTTTACTACGGCGCTGTCATTCGTTTCTGGAATTTGGTGACCAAGGCTTTACGAGTAGATAAAAACCCTGAATTGAGCACTCTGATTGGTCAATCAACAGTAGATAGTTTTTAAATATATATATATATATATATATATATATATATATATATATATATATATATATATATATATATATAATATATATAAGTTAATTTATAATGCTCTGCTTTAGCATCGAGCACTGTAATTCCCACGAGACCATGAACATCTGTATATTTATATATATATATATATATATATATATATATATATATATATATATATATATATATATATATATATATATATATATATATATACGAAGTATGCGGTTCGACTTGTCCGATACAAAGTGCTCAATACAAAAGTAAAGCGAGATATATAAGGGATGCTGGAGAATTGATTTACAATTTCATCTCTACAACCAGTCTAGTCTCCTGATGAGTGAGTTTCGCGACTCACGAAACAACGTTGTAGAGATAAAATTGTAAAATCAATTCTCCAGCATCCCATATATATATATATATATATATATATATATATATATATATATATATATATATATATATATATATATATATATATATATATATATATATATATATATATATATATATAAGTTAATTTATAATGCTCTGCTTTAGCATCGAGCACTGTAATTTCCCACGAGACCATGAACATCTGTATACTTATATATTATATATATATATATATATATATATATATATATATATATATATATTATATATATATATATATATATATATATATATATATATATATATACTGAGAATCTAGGAACTTGTAGTTGTCACTCTACAGGCTGTTTCATGCGCTAAGCAATCATCAGGAGTGAGTATTTGGCGGGAATTGGACTGTTTATATTGTGTTGCAGGTGAGTATGCATATTCAAATAAGCGGTTGCGGCCAATGGCAAGTCAGTTATTAATGAGGAGGAATTTGCTGCGGTGTCTGCATTTTGAGAGGAATTCTGTTCGTTTGTTAAGGGTTGATTTGCTGTCTGAATAAATTATATGGAGCTTTTCTGTTATGCAAAGGTTGCAGCGTTTGGTTTTATTTGGCCTGGAGAGTGACAACTACAAGTTCCTAGATTCTCAGTATTACCGCCCTGCAGAAATGCATTGAGCACTATATATATATATATATATATATATATATATATATATATATATATATATATATATATATATATATATATATATATATATATATATATATATATATATATATATATATATATATATATATATATATATATATATATATATATATATTTATGTTCGACTGTGGTTTTTCAGGTTGTCCCCAGTGTTGTCGATGGCGTGGTTATGATAAATTCGTTTGTATGATATTACACACGTACCAATCTGCTGGTTCAAATAGTTTATTATATCTCCACAACGTTTCGTCCTAAAAGTAGGACTTCCTCAGGTGCTACAGATCAAAAAGTTTCAACACGGAGTAAGTTACAGTGATATTTTTCGTACAAAAGTTACATGTCGGAGAAAATACTAAGTGACAGTATGGTGAAAATTGAGTTGTTTCTTACCTATTTGAATGGCTCAGATGTTGAATGGCAATTGGAAGAATGTTTGATTTCTTAGTTTGGCAACAACTTCTGAAAATAGACTATAGATTTGTCTAATTGCGGAGCAAGCTTACATAGACGGCCAAGCTCGACTTCCTTCGAGCGACTCAATGCCTTCTTAAAGGCGAAATGTTACGATACACATTGAATACGACGCAAAGAATATGTCAAAAGCAACGTGCCTTTATGATTTGCTTTCGTTGTATTTAATATTTTACTTTCATTGATGTATTTATGAGCCCCCATGAAAATTACTTTACCAGTAATTCGGCCGCTCTCTGGCTATAAAAGTGTAAAAAACAAATAAAAAATAAATAGATACATTATAGAGCATGCATGCATGCAAACAATGCTGGTTTGGCACTGTTGATGCAACAGTTATTGTACTTTATCACTGGCTGCATAATACTTCCGTTTTCTTTTTAGCACTTTTGTAAATTTAAACAGGGATATCAAGGCTAGCTCTACTACTGAGTAGGTGTAACCCCCACCCCCCCCCCAGTAAAAGCCGTGCCGCGCAGGTTCTTGAATGACGCGCGGTGACCAGAAATCTTTTTGGCGGACTGGGGGAGGGGGCCATTAGTTATGATACATTTGAAGGTTATAATTGTTTTGACATGCTGTTGTATTACTCGTTATCTCTCTGTCAACATTTGAAAATTGCTGTCATACCGGCTCGTGTTGGAAATACGTCTTAGGTTAGTATATGAGAAGCTTATGCTCACATCAGCTTATGATATTAGCTAAAACTACATTGAAAATACTTGGTTTATCGCGTCAAGTTGCCGTACACAAATGTTGCAGAAGGTACACGGGTTAGTAGTAGCTTTTCAGTCTCCGTCATTTGCAGTCTGTTTCATCTGAAACGGCAGTACTCATCAGCTTGAAATTCAAGTTGAAAGTGTAGATGTAGTTTGGATCTATGACAGCTTTCCTGAGATATTAATGTTTTGACTTAAGAACGTGAAAATGAGTTCAATCAATAAAAGAATCATTAAAAAAATGATAAAAGCCAATACTACCCAACCAAGAATTTTTAGCTCCGCTGTCAGTGACGCGGAGCTTATCAAATATGTTGATTTTCCGTCGTCGTCCGTTGTCGTCGTCCGTCTTTGAAATTTTATATGCAGTTCACTTTGGGTGACCTCACTTAAGTTTGTCCAGATCGTGGTGAAATTTGCACATTTGTAGTTTTGGGCATTTTTTGCTGTTTTTGGTAAAAAAATCTTCTTCTCTGAAACCGCTTGTCTGATTGCTTTGAAATTTGATGTGCAGTTTACTTAGGGTGACTAAAGTCAGATTTGTTGAAATCGTGTTGAAATTTGCATATTTGTATTTTTAAGGCAATTTTTGTCGTTTTTGGTAAAAAAATTTTTAAAAATCTTCTTCTTTAAAACTACCAGTCACATAACTTTCATATTTGGTACATAGGTCCCTAGGGATGATCTATTTCAGATTTATTCAAATTAGGCAATTTTTTGCTATTTTTGGTAAAAAAATGTGTTTCTCAAAAAGTACTCGTCTGATACCTTTGAAATTTGGTATACAGATTTCTATACATAAACCAAGTAATATATATTGAATTTCTGATGAAATCTGTAATTTTGTGTTTTTGGGGCAATATTTGCCATTTATAGTCAAAAAATGTGTATTTCCAAAAGTAGTCATCTGATACCTTTGAAATTTGGTATACAGATTTTTCTATAGATGAACTAAATAATATTCATTGAAATAATGACAAAATCTGCAATTTTGTATTTTTGGGGCAATTTTTCCAATTTTTGTTCAAAAAATTTGTTTCTCAGAAACTGCGAGTCGATAGCTTTGATATTTGGTATACAGGTTCCAAGGGATTATTGTAATATATGATATATTGAAATTATGGTGAAATCTGCAATTTTTATTTTTAGGGGCAATTATTGCCATTTTTGGTCAGAAAATTTTATTCTCAAAAAACTGCTCGTCAGATAGCTTTGGTGGACATGTTCTTAGGAATGATCCGATGTGATATATTCAAATTATGATGAAATCTTCAATTGTATATTTTTTCAGCTATTTTAGCCACTTTTTTCTGGCCACTTAAATGAGCTATCAAAGATTTCCACCTTCTTCATCGACATGTGTCAAAAATAGTTACTCTCTGCATAAACACAGCGGAGCTATATCGGCCGCTAGGTCGCTTGTTATATTTTGGCAGAAGACTCTTAGGCCTACAGCGTCGCAAATCTAAGTTTGTTTAAGGTAGAACGCACCTCGGGGACAGACATTCGGACTCTCAAACTTTTACAATTCTCTTCTGATATACCACATGTGGGGGTTCATTTTAAAGCTCCTGGTGAAAGAAAACTTTTTACCGGCTTAATTTTTCGAAATTTGTTATTTTTATCTATAGAGTTAATACAGGGATGGCGGCCATATTGGCTCCAAATATTTCTGTATATTGTCGGTGTCTGACTAGACTAGCCCCAAGTTTGTGGTATATAAATATCAAAATATCAAAACAGAATAAACTGAAGAAATTTGAAAAAAATAGCGTCAAGGACACTGTAGCTCCTCAAGTGTGAGGCCAGTTGAAGTAGTTGGTTGTTGGTAAGCAGTAATTGACTTGGAGTCATGGGGCTTGGATATGGGATACACAAGATTTGTGTTAGATACATTTAATTGTATATATACGGCATGATTTGGCGCATTAATATAAAAATAAGTTGCATGCATTAACACCAATCTATCCTGATGGGGTATGTGGCGGTTTATTATTAGGCGACTAGTAAAGTGAGTAAGCGCCATTTACTGCATTGGAATGCAGGAGAGCCACCGTAATTTCTCTGTCGGCACTCTAGTGAAAATTGCTTCATTGTGTTTTTCAACATTTAAATTTGTAGTATACAAGTGAATTGCATTTCACATTGATCTGCTTGACCAGAAAATTCATCAGCCTTTTGCTTAAGTAGGTTTATATCTTCTTGTGTATATTGACCAACTCTGAGATGATTAAGTAATTCTGCTAAATGTTTACCATCTTTCTGTCTGCACAGGCGCAATAGAGAAATAAATATGCAAAAAAGATGAAAGGATACAGTAGTATTTGTGAAATCGAGCTCAAAGGTCATCAAAGGCATGTGACATTTTGTAAAAAAATATTGTATCCCATAGTTATCCCTATATACCAAAAATCAGACCTCTAGCTCTATTGGCTTGCCCAGAATTAGATATGTGCATAATTAATGAGGTACAGGATATGGCACCATACGGTCTCCCATCATACCAAATGTGAAGGATGTAGCACTTGTGGTTAGGTCAAAGTAATTAAATTCTTTGTTTTGCGTCCCAACCCGCCTAGGTTTTTAAGGTTTCCATGAAAAACACACACAGTGTATTTGAATAGGAAATTTTAGGCAATAACCGCTTAGCTTTTCTGAACTAAAAATTTTGTTACAATTTGTTATTTGCTACAATCAAATTACATTGTGTTAATTTTCTTGTGTGTGTTTTTCAGCTGCTTAGACGCGTACCTTTTCCCATTTAGAGTGGACGCAAAACAAAGAATTTAATTACTTTGGCCTTATTGGGTTATGGCCATATATGTATATTTGGGTTCAAAGGTCATCCAGGTCACATAATATTTTGTCAAAAAAATTGTATCTCATAGTTATCCCTATATACCGAAAATCAGACTTCCAGCTCTATTGACTGGCCAAAAATTAGATACATGCATAATTAATGAGGTACAGGATGCGTCATCATTAGGTGTCCCATCACACCAAATATGAAGGGTGTAGCCCTTGTGATTACTGAGTTATGGAGAAATATCTATATTTGAGGTCAAAGGTAATTGAGGTCACGTGACATTTTGTAAAAAAAAATTGTATCCCATAGTTATCCCTATATACCAAAAATCAGACCACCAGCTCTATTGGCTTGACCAAAATTAGATACATGCACAATTAATGAGGTACAGGATGCGTCATCATTAGGTGTCCCATCATACCAAATATGAAGGGTGTAGCCCTTGTGGTTACTGAGTTATGGACATATATGTATATTTGGGGTCAATGGTCATCAAGGTCACGTGATATTTTGTCAAAAAAATTGTATCCCATAGTTATCCCTACATACCAAAAATCAGAACTATAGCTCTATTATTAAGCCCAGAATTAGGTATGTGCATAATTTACACAGGAAGTGGCTGGTCATGTGACATTTTGTCGAAAAACTTTGCTCCCATAGTTTTCTCTATGTACCAAAACACATTGAAGTTGACAGCCAGTTAGAGTGAAATCTGATCAAGCTGCAAAACTTAATTAGCCAAGGTATTGTGTATCAGCGATTTTTACGATATTAACAGCTGGGCTTGATGTGGTCTTGCTTATATCTTTAATCAGCTACACCTCTCAGTTACACATCACACCAGGGCCACTCCACAGTACACCAGACAGAGAAACATAAACAAATCACTACACTTTGCGATGTCATTATCTTTCTTTTTTATTTGTGATGAACAAATGAGCTTGAAAGTTCAGGAAGGTTTTGAAATTTTCGCTTGTCCAGTCTCAGTGAATCTACATATTAAACAATTTTGGAAATTCCTGACAATTGGACACAATAATAAGTTATCTGTTGCTTACAACGGTCTAATCATTGCAATCCTAGTTCTTACAAATGAATCGAATCATGAAATACTGTGAGGGAACATTCTCATCACAGTATACCTCAAAAACAGAACGAAAGAGAAAGTACTAGAGCTGTTACAACTTTAAAAATACCTTAAAGCTAAAAATAGAAATAATAGTGAAAAATTTGTCTAAATGGTATAAATGAAATGAGCTACAAGTAATAGAACACATCATAATCATGTTTGCAAGTGTTTCAGTGAAAAGGATGCCTTGTAACAAACTGTCTTTTTTTACGTTTTATTAGAATCGTTATGTTGAAAAGGTTCTTGCAGTGCACCATTGAGTCCAATCAGGAACTCCACGAATACATTTACAAATGTATTTTGAACATGTAAGTTTATATGATGCTGGTCTAGCCGGTCAATTCCCAAAGCTACCTGAACTTTCACGCTCACTTGTTCATCACAAATAAAAATGAAAGATACATGACATTGCAAAGTGTGGTGATTGTTTATGTTTCTCTGTCTGACATTCATGGACGTGGCCCTGGTGTGTTGGTAACTGAGAGCATGTAGCTGATTAAAGATGTAAACAAGACCACATAAAGCCCTGCTGTGTTAATGTCGTAAAATTGCTGATACAAATCTTTTAAGACAACACCTGCAAGCAATTAGTCGGGTTGGAAGGTAGGGTTCCCATGCACCCCATGGATGTATTTTTTTAACCTACATTTTTGTAATGCTTAGGGTCTATATTTAATGAATTTTGATGTTCCCAAAATCAAATAGTGTCCCATAGGTTTCATTTGGCGCCATCTTTGCCGCCATCTTGTCCGCCATCTTGGATTTCAACAATGGGGTAGGGGTCACGTATTTACCGCTCGACAGAAACAGAAACAATAAAATACTATAAACGTTACATTTTTAGAAAGCCAAGATCATGGCCTTTTCATTAATATATAACTTAATAGAAATTAATTAATATTCGAACGTCGATAAGACTTTATATCGGTCATTGTCCGTAAATCGTAAAATTTGCGAAATTTTACACCCAATAATTAAGTTCCCGTTCCTCCAAACAATTTTTCATAAGGTATTTATATATTTTTGGAAGAACTCAGTGTGATAAACAAGAAAAACAACATTAAAAGTATGTGTCTTGAGATTTAGTGGATGAATGAGCTTGTTTCTTATTACGCGGTATGCCACATATCCGTGTGTAATATAAGGGGTAGGGGTAATGTTTCCCTTTCTGTTTCGAATCATGAATGATGAAACCATAAAAATATTACATTTTTTGAAAGTGCTGCATCAGACCTTTCTAAAAATATATAGATTTATGGGGAAAAATTGCATATTTAAAAGTTACAAAGCTTAAACCTTTCGGTTTGTGTCGATTTTAAGTGATTTTTTAAGAACGAAATTACAACATATGGGGTAGGGGCAATGTTTCCCTTTCTACCTCGAATCATGAATTACAAAACCATATAAATGTTATTCTGTTTAAAAGCTCTGAAATGGGCCTTTCCAAACATGTATAGTTTTATTGGGAAAAGTCCATATTTGAAAGTTACAAAGCTTATGCCTTTCAGTTTGTGTAAATTTTAAGTGATTTTTTAAGGACGAAATTACAACATATGGGGTAGGGGTAATGTTTCCCTTTCTGCCTCGAACCATGAATTACGAAACCATATAAATGTTATACTGTTTGAAAGCTCTGAAATGGGCCTTTCCAAAAATGTATAGTCTTATTGGGAAAAGTCCATATTTTAAAGTTACAAAGCTTAAACCTTTCAGTTTGTGTCAATTTTAAGTCATTTTTTTAAACAACATTTTAATATAAGGGGTAGGGGTAATGTTTCCCGTTCTGCCTTGAACCATGAATTATGAAACCATATAAATGTTATACCGTTTGAAAGCTCTGAAATGGGCCTTTCCAAACATGTATAGTTTTATTGGGGAAAGTTGCATATTTGAAAGTTACAAAGCTTAAGCCTTTCAGTTTGTGTCAATTTTAAGTGATTTTTTGAACAATATGCACAAAACAGTTAGTCCGTTGGCCAGGTATCGAAACCATCCCCTCTAAGGCATTTTACCCACTATGATTTTCTGTTAGCTAGTATTCTCAGCTGTCATAATCTGCTTATTTACCATTTAACTGATGGTGTGTGAGAGTGTAACGACTTGTTTGTGAAGGGCTGTCACGCCCTCCGTAGTAAAATAGGAATGGGTTAGGGGAACATATTTACCGCTAGTCGGAAACAAAAAACAAAAAAGCACCATATACAATACATTCTTAGAAAGCCCAGATATAAGCTTTTTACTTTTTTGATAATTATTCTACTTTAGACGGCGCCAATATTCGTATGTACATGGCGGTCAGCAGCTGAATCATTCACATAACGAACGTTGATATGGCCTGAAACTTCGGTAAATTCATTCAAGCAAACTCTTGTTTGATTAAGTTGATAGTTTTCCTTTCTTTTTATTTCGAGTATTTGCCATGGCATGACTGAAACGAACCTTGAAACGAAGGCTGTACGTATCTATATTAGTCCGAGCCTGAGCGTGATCTGAGAGCAAACAGATCCGCAGATAAAGCGAACGATCGCAACCGTTACCAACAGACTCATTATGCAGAGCCATGCCCCAAAACGCCCAACCAAACTTGGCACTAATCATGATCCCAGTCCATTTCGAGCCGGGCTGTAAGGGAAGTGCGGTGGCCTTTGAAAGACCCTTGGTTTGGTTTTGTACCGTAGTATAGGAAGAAAACCCGACCTGTCGTCGTTGCTGTGAATGTTTGTGTTGTTTTTAGCCTCTTTTTTGCCTATTTGAAGAATCGTCTTTGCAGCCTTCCATCCTGCGTTCTGTGTAGCGAGTGTCTTCGATCGCTCTCTTAAGTTTGTGATGTACAACTGTCTTGAGTCCCGGTGCTTTATTGGTTGTAGAGGTAAATAGTTAGATATCAGGGTGATAAATTGGTTGCCGCAGTGTCTTTCCAGGTGTTGCCACTTTTGAAGGAATTCAACACTCGGTATTTTGGCCTGGTAAGTATTCTTTAAGGTGTACCTGTAGGCTACGTGGTACTGAATAGGGGCCACTTAGGTTTCAACACATTCGATACTCTTGGCTTTCGCTTATACCCCGTTGTATGAGTAACTGGGATCGGAAATGGGAAAGGCTTAATTAATATCCATCTTTGCTAATATTAATTCTCGTTTGGCTTACAGATGGCCACCTCTACTTGTTTCGGTGAAAATTTGACTTTCAATTGGACAAAACATTGAGTATGACTTTCTTTTGTGTGTTATTTAGGCCTATGAAAAATATGAAAATTGCATATATATTGTTGTCAAATATCTCAAATCTTAGATTGTAAGAGATAGGCTTAGGCTTCCCTGTAATCATACAAATGAGTTAAATGGGAATTTATTGGAGTAGATTACAGTAATCGAAGAGAATGGTTGACACTATAGAAAGACTTATCTCGGATTGCGGGGACCTAACTATAAAAGAACAGCACAGAATACTTGCCGGATGTATTGACTGTTCATGTATAGTACAGGCTAGTACAACATAGAATGTAAAACATACAAATCAAAGAAGTGGCAAATTTTCTCAACTTTTCACAAAGTTTATATTCCATCATTACTATCAGGATTAGGATTTCCCCAATCTATAAATAAGCTATTACTTGATTACACCTTGATTCAGCATGACTAACATTTTGCATTTGCCACGCAACCAGCCATGCCCGTCCCTGGGATCGCGAACAATGCCTTTAACGAAGCTTTTGAACGCTTTTTGTGAATTGTGTTAGATGTCCTCTCTGTGGAGTATAATGTGTGAAGCCGTTGTCTAGCTCGCTTGACTCTGATGATTATGTTGACTTATTTTTTCTCAGCTGCTGGTGGCTGATCTAGCTCGAAAGTTAGATCAATCTAGTCTCTCTGATTCGATCATGCTGGTGGGAATGGTATCTTCAAGCATTGACCCTAAAACGTCCGTTTGTAGGGTCTTTGCTTCAAAGACGTCAGGGTCTAACATTGGTTAAATGTCATCCATGATAAGAAACTAATGATAGATTCACTCACAAGGCATTTTAAACATTGAGGTGTCAATGGGAATATAAGCCTTTTTAGTCATTTTCTGAGGTTTGTCTCGCCTTCTTATTGCTTGGTGTAGAGAGTGTTTGTTCGCCTTCTGTTTACTATTTAGTTGCGTAATTTGAATGCGTTCTGTGACATTTGGCTTTTCGGGTTTTAGTTCCAGAATTATTTTGCTGTTGAATTTTAGTACCCAGTCGAAAATGTAATCCTCATTGGGAGTATATAGTGTTCTGCGTTGTAAAATAATTTCGAAAAATTGGTTATGATCTCTTGTTTTCTGGTAAGGAAGGTAAAGTGTTGTCGATCCATCTTATCTTATTATGGAGAAGCTATATTGTGGATTAATGGTGATTGGTTTTCAGCGATATAAGATTCTCTCGTGTTCCCGTGTGGTATTAAAAGTAACACTATTAATAGTGAGCTCTGATTTGCCCAGACGGTCACGTGACTGTGCATGTATTTACGATATACTGTAAAGTTGGCCATTCCTATCTCCAAAGTGGGTTTCTTTCACATTGTTTTTATTTTCATCACAAGTTTCAATATACTGATATAATATAGCGATAAACAACCCCTATAAGTTGGGTACACCACTCGAGCTCGGTTTTGACCATTTCACTCCTTATACACACGACTGAAGTTCGTGCGTATATGAAGTTTACCGGTCGAAACCGTGTGGTATCCTTTCAAAGTGGTGCTTTTTTGCTTATATATCTCTCGCGATACAATTAAAGAAAAGGGATTGATTGTTGCTGCTGTCATATCAACTTTGCATGACGACTATGACATCCAATTTAGTGTTTGTGGGTTTGGAATATATAATTTTTGACATAATTATAGCTGTTAACTTTCTTTCCCGAATTTGAGTTATTGAAATGAGTAAAACGTCTTTTATTAACCACCATTTTAGCTTTTTAGTGCTATTTAATGCCTATAGAGTATTTTTCTATGTTCCTTTTAACAAGTAAATGTCAGTAAAGTAACACAAACTTTTGAGTTTAGGCATTGTCACTGCATAATTTTGAGTTTACCCCCTCAAGCCATATCTTGTTGGAAAAACAACTGCGTTAGTGTTTCAGAGATATGATATTTATGTGGCTTCCTTATTCGCTGCGTTTGGTAGGAGAGGAAACATTACCCATACACCTATCCCTTAAATGTATATTATAGAGGGATGTACGGCATACCATATATTAGGTAAACAATCGACGCACCCCATAAGTCTCAAGAAGATACACTCTTTTAATGTTTTTTACTTCTCTATTGCATTAAGTTCTTTCAAATGATATATAAATACCTTGTAAAAATTGTTTGGAGGAACATGAACTTAATTATTGGGTTTGAAATTAAGCAAATTTTACAATTTACATTTCATGTCCTATATACAATCTAATCGATGTTTGAATATCGATTTATCCCCGTTTAGTTGTATACCAATGGTAAGGGGATTATCTGGGCTTTCTAAGAATGTATTGTTTATGGTACTTTTTTGTTTTTGTTTCGGACTAGCGGTAAATATGTTACCCCTAACCCATTCCTATTTTACTACGGAGGGCGTGACAGCCCTTCACAAACAAGTCGTTACGCTCTCACACACCATCAGTTAAATGGTAAATAAGCAGATTATGACAGCTGAGAATACTAGCTAACAGAAAATCATAGTGGGTAAAATGCCTTAGAGGGGATGATTTCGATACCTGGCCAACGGACTAACTGTTTTGTGCATATTGTTCAAAAAATCACTTAAAATTGACACAAACTGAACGGCTTAAGCTTTGTGACTTTCAAATATGCAACTTTCCCAATGAAACTATACATGTTTGGAAAGGAATATTTCAGAGCTTTCAAACAGTTTAACATTTATATGATTTCATAATTCATGGTTCAAGGCAGAACGGGAAACATTACCCCTACCCCTATATTATAATTTTGTTTAAAAAATCACTTAAAATTGACATCAAACTGAAAGGCATAAGCTTTGTAACTTTAAAATATGGACTTTTCCAATAAGACTATACATGTTTGAAAAGGCCCATTTCAGAGCTTTCAAACAGTATAACATTTATATGGTTTCATAATTCATGGTTCGAGGCAGAAAGGGAAACATTACCCCTACCCCATATGTTGTAATTTCGTTCTTAAAAATGACTTAAAATTGACACAAACTGAAAGGTTTAAGCTTTGTAACTTTAAAATATGGACTTTTCCCAATAAAACTATACATGTTTGGAAAGGCCCATTTCAGAGCTTTCAAACAGTATAACATTTATATGGTTTCATAATTCATGGTTCGAGGCAGAAAGGGAAACATTACCCCTACCCCATATGTTGTAATTTCGTTCTTAAAAAATCACTTAAAATTGACACAAACTGAAAGGTTTAAGCTTTGTAAGTTTAAAATATGGACTTTGCCCAATAAAACTATACATTTTTGGAAAGGCCCATTTCAGAGCTTTTAAACAGTGTAACATTTATATGGTTTTGTAATTCAAGATTCGAGGTAGAAAGGGAAACATTACCCCTACCCCATATGTTGTAATTTCGTTCTTAAAAAATCACTTAAAATCGACACAAACCGAAAGGTTTAAGCTTTGTAACTTTTAAATATGCAACTTTTCCCCATAAATATATATATTTTTAGAAAGGTCTGATGCAGCACTTTCAAAAAATGTAATATTTTTATGGTTTCATCATTCATGATTCGAAACAGAAAGGGAAACATTACCCCTACCCCTTATATTACACACGGATATGTGGCATACCGCGTAATAAGAAAACAAGCTCATTCACCCACTAAATCTCAAGACACATACTTTTAATGTTGTTTTTCTTGTTTATCACACTGAGTTCTTCCAAAAAATATATAAATACCTTATGAAAAATTGTTTGGAGGAACGGGAACTTAATTATTGGGTGTGAAATTTCGCAAATTTTACGATTTACGGCCAATGACCGATATAAAGTCTAATCGACGTTCGAATATTAATTAATCCCTATTAAGTTATATATCAATGAAAAGGCCATGATCTTGGCTTTCTAAAAATGTAATGTTGATAGTATTTTATTGTTTCTGTTTCCGTCGAGCGGTAGATACGTGACCCCTACCCCATCGTTGAAATCCAAGATGGCGGCCAAGATGGCGGCAAAGATGGCGCCAAATGAACCCCATGGGACACGATTTGATTTTGGGAACATCAAAATTCATTAAATATAGACCCTAAGGATTACAAAAATGTAGGTTAAAAAAATACATCCATGGGGTGCATGGGAACCCTACCTTCCGACTAGACTACTTGGTTAATGAAGTTCTGCAGCTTGATCAAATTTCACTGTAATTGGCCCCCACCAGTTTATCACATGACACATGGACACACAGACGGAAATTAATTGGCCAAATCTTGACAGAATGAAGTAAAAAGTTGACGCCAAATCTTGACAGAAGGAAGTAAAAAGTTGACGCCAAATCTTGACAGCAGGAAGTAAAAGTTGACGCCGCCATCCTGGTTTTCAATTCTAATAGCTCCTCAGTATATAAAACTGAGGAGCTGAAAATCAATCGACTCTCACGTTTGTGATAAGATGACATTGAAGCAATGTGCTCTGGTAAGAAAATGTATCGATGGTGTCAACGCGATGGCCTTGGCCAGCTGTAACTGCTGCCACGTGCCAAGAAAAAAAAAGCCAAGCGACCGGGGTCAGCTCAGGTGTTTATTTATGTACTCCAGGAAAGCACAGGATCAATTCGGCAGGCAGTAAGGCCTGATAAAATTAATATTCTGCTCTAATAACTTTTGTAAAGAACAGGGCAGTAGATCGGAAATTTTCTAGATCTGCCGTGAAGCTGAGGATTGTTTGCGTTGATATACTCAGCCGGCTGGAGACATTTCACGCTGAGTGAACTGAGCCACAAAATCTACGCATACAATATTTCCAATGGAATCATTTTCAACAGTAACACCAGACTCTCTATCACTGGCTACCCTCTAAATCAATCATACCAAACAACATTCTATTGCAGGAGTGATTGTTACTTTCCAAATATAGACATAACTTGAGATAGATGTCATTCTGCAATGGTGTGTATAGCTACTCCGTCCTACACTCATGAACGCCACTTATGACGTCACAGAACTGGATGCGTTCCTCCTGGAGTTTTTTTGGTCAAGCTATGAACATTTTCATTCTCATAATTATTTATCAACGGGAAAAAGGAAAAAAACGCCACCATTTAGCATCGAAATAGTATTATTATTTATTGAGAAAAAATTTAAAAAAATATTTTCTAGTGAGATATACACTTTAAGGTGTAACTCGCTAGCTAGGCAACAGAAAACTGCAGTGATACAAGGAAATGATACATGAGCAACCTGAAGTCTTTCATGCTTATTTTGTGCTAAAAATATGACTATTGAACACCACTAAATAATAAAACTTTCAATTACAGTCAAAATGTATTATATCAAAAGAAATTACATTGAAAGAAAAAATAAACTGACAAGGTTTACATGTTGCCACAATCTCAGGAATTTCACACAATTACATGAGACCCTAATTAATTTTCAACCCTGTTTTCTGGACTAAGCTTAAAATAGCTTCAAAAATAAATGCATACCAAATTGTAAAAGTCATCTGGCAAACAGCAGCTAACAATTCTAATCAGCCCAATTTTAGGATGTGCAGAAGAAAAGATAAGCATGGGCTTCAGCATTGGAATATGCCCTCAAGAGAATCACTGAGGATCTATCTCTGATAAAAAAGCTCCAGCAAGAAATGGGGAAAAAATCAAGGTGAACAAGCCATCGTTGATGACACAGTCCCCACTTGTTAATGGGTACTTTAATTACAAGTCCTCAGAGAGGATAGAGTCCTCTTCATTAATTAGGTCTGTGATAAAAATACTGTGATACAGATGGGGCTCTATAGCCAAGAATGAGTTCCCTGGTGGTGAAAACAAAAACCAATGTAGGCCGCCTTCCTAATCACAAAAGATCATTAAATGAGTCAATAAGTAATTAATTGACATGATACTGCCAAACATTTTTGCATCCTATCCTAACACTGACAGATTATCACCGGTACCATATTTCATAAAGTTTGATGCAGTGCTTCTGGACATTCACCCTAAAAACAAAAAATCATTATGTAAATGCAAACTAGCAATTAATTTAAATGATACTGCTTAGTGCCATTGAATTGTATTTACAACACTATGAGATCAAAATCTGTACCAGGTTTTATCAAATTTGATGCAGTATTTGTGGATATATCACTCTAATAGGAAAGTTCATAACTTGTGCAATTACAAATTAATTAACACGACACTGATAAATGTCTTTTCAAGCTATGTGAGCTTAACATCTGTACCAGGTTTCCCGAAATTTGATGCAGTATTTCTTGACATATCAGTCTAATTACAAAAATAGAGTCAATGACACTGTAGCTCCCATCCTGGACTATTTAGTGTTTGTTCTCTGGTCAGATATTTGAACATGTGTGAAAGGGATAAAGTGCATGAAGTGAAAATACTTAAATGAAATGTACTGGAGACAGTGAAACATGTTTAATGTAATTATTCAGAATATAAAATGGAAAAAATACAGAATTAGATATATCGAATACTGTGATACAACCATTAACTCAAAAAGTCATTTACAATGACATAGTCCCCACTTGTAATAGGAGTATTAGTCTTGATGGGGCAGGAAAATGTGGTCATTAAGAAGTATCACTGGAGTGTATATGTTGAGATCTATGGGCACATAGGTCTATGTCGTTGTTCCCAATTTGAAACACATGAGGCATGTCTAAGTTATGGTTCTAAATCGGGAAAAAGATCAGACCTCTAGCAGTATTGGCCAGCCAAGAAATACATATGCGCATTATAAATGAGGTACAAGATGTGACATCTTAAGGTCTAATATCCTATCAAAATTGGAGGGTATAGAACTTGTGGTTACTGAAATATGCATATATATGTATAATCAAGGTCAAAGGTCATCTAGGTCACATGACATTTTGAAAAAAAAAATTATATTGCTAATTAATCCCTATAAGCCAAAAAATCAGATCTCTAGCTCTATTCGCTTACCCAGAATTAGATGTGTACATAATTAATGAGGTAAAGCGTGTGTTGTCATAAGGTCTCCCATCCTACTAAATACAAAGGACATAGCACTTGTGGTTACTTATTTATTGACATAAACATATATTTTAGGTAAAAGGTCATCGAGGTCACATGACATTTGGTCAAAAAATTGTATTGCTAAGTTATCCCTCTATACCAAAAATCACACATCCAGCTCTATTGACTCGCTCGGAATGAGATATGCGCATAATTATTAAGGTACAGTATGTGGCGTCATAAGGTGTCCAATCATACCAAACATGAAGGGTGTAGCACTTGTGGTTACTGAGTTATGGACAAATATGTATATTTGAGGTCAAAGGTCACCGAGGTCACGTGACATTTTGTCAAAAAATTGTATTGCTAAGTTATCCCTATATACCAAAAATCAGACCTCTAGCTCTATTGGCTCGCTCAAAATTAGATATGCGCATAATTAATGAGGTACAATATGTGGCGTCGTAAGGTCTCCCATCCTACTAAATACAAAGGATATAGCACTTGTGGTTACTTATATATTGACATAAACATATATTTTAGGTAAAAGGTCATCGAGGTCACGTGACATTTTGTCAAAAAAATTGTATTGCTAAGTTATCCCTATATACCAAAAATCAGACCTCTAGCTCTATTGGCTCGCTCAAAATTAGATATGTGCATAATTAATGAGGTACAATATGTGGCATCATAAGGTGTCCCATCATACCATACATGAAGGCTGTAGCACTTGTGGTTACTGAGTTATGGACAAATATGTATATTTGAGGTCAAAGGTCACCGAGGTCACGTGACATTTTGTCAAAAAAATTGTTTTGCTAAGTTATCCCTATATACCAAAAATCAGACCTCTAGCTCTATTGGCTCGCTCAAAATTAAATATGCGCATAATTAATGAGGTACAATATGTGGCGTCATAAGGTGTCCCATCATACCATACATGAAGGCTGTAGCACTTGTGGTTACTTAGTTATGGACAAATATGTATATTTGAGGTCAAAGGTCACCGAGGTCACGTGACATTTTGTCAAAAAAATTGTATTGCTAAGTTATCCCTATATACCAAAAATCAGACATCCAGCTCTATTGGCTTGCTCAGAATGAGATATGCGCATAATTATTGAGGTACAGTATGTGGCGTCATAAGGTGTCCCATCATACCATACATGAAGGCTGTAGCACTTGTGGTTACTGAGTTATGGACAAATATGTATATTTGAGGTCAAAGATCACCGAGGTCACGTGACATTTTGTCAAAAAAATTGTTTTGCTAAGTTATCCCTATATACCAAAAATCAGACCTCTAGCTCTATTGGCTCGCTCAAAATTAGATATGTGCATAATTAATGAGGTACAATATGTGGCGTCATAAGCTGTCCCATCATACCATATATGAAGGGTGGTAGCACTTGTGGTTACTGAGTTATGGACAAATATGTATATTTGAGATCAAAGGTCATCAAGGTCACATGACATTTTGTCAAAATATCCGAGATATCTGCGTGAACGGATGGACTCACGGATGGACGAACAGACGGACATGACCCAATCTATAAGCTCACTGGACTTTATCCGTGGGGACTAAAAATTGTGTCACTGCATCCTTTTTGCAATATGAATACGATGAGAAACTAAATTTTTATTTTCTGTGGCCTTATACATGGGAGTCTATGGAGATCTGCCTTATACATGGGAGTCTATGGATGTGTAAACTAAAAATATGCAAATTTCACCACGATTTGCCCAAATTGGGAAAGGTCACTCCTATGCACTTCCATACCAAGTTTCAAATCAATCGAACTTGTGGTTTCAGAGCAGGAGATTTTTTGACCAAAAATGGGAGAAAATTACAAAAAAATTCATGAAAAATAGCAAGTCCAAGATACTGACCCAAGATGTGCACAATCATTTCATGTCAGCCCAAAGTACTTACATGCTAATTTTTCATGTAATCTGCTAAGTGGTTATTGAGTTTTTCAATTTTGACTGTTTTTACATTTTTCACTTAATTTGCATATTTTTGGCAATGGCAACTTCATTTGAACAAAATCTCATCTACAGCCCATCATCCATGTACACACCAAATATCAAGATGAAATGTACAGCGGTTTTGGAGTTTTCGATGTTGACGGACAGACATACAGACATACAGACATACAGACATACAGACGTACAGACATACAGACATACAGACATACAGACATTTCCCTAGCCTATAAGAATAGCTTCCATTGCCATATATACATATGGCTATGGGAGCTAAAATTCAATATTTGACATGAGACTGCGACATGTCGTGAAACAAATTGATGTGCATATGTATGACATTGGTCAATGTCCTTGTACCAACTTTGAATGATACTGGTGGAAATATGTCTGAGTTACGGCTCCATACATGAAAAAATCATAACAAAATGGCCGCCATCATATCACAAACAAATTGACGTGCATATGTATGACATATGAAGTAATCCTTGTACCAAGTTTGAATGAAATCACTCCAGGCATCTCTGAGATATCTGTGTGAACGGACGGACGGACGGAGGCAAGCACGCACATGACCAAACCTATAAGTCCCCCCCCCCCTGGACGGTGTCCGTGGGGACTAATTAAAACCGAGCAATATAAAAACCTGCAAAGTCATTGATACAGAAAGTGATTTAATCTTCGCTTTTACAACATACAAGGACAGGAAGCACAAAAGATAAACTTAAATTATTGAAAAAGTTGTTACTAAAAAATTCAATTTGGAGAAATTGTTTAAACTGCCTATTTGGCCCAACAGAGATGTCAAGTTGGCGTTGTCAACAAGAAGATACCATGCCCCGATTAGATGATCAACAAATTATGATCTTTACTGGTAAAGAAAACTGGATCACCTAATCACAGCAAACATTGATCACAAAGCAATGGTAAACTTGGGAGAAGACAATGAACAGGAAACCCTTTTATTATGAGTTGGACATTGTTAACACTTTTTTCTTTAATTTCTACATTTTGCACCTTATGTATTTACACATGGAGCAAGACAGAACCTGAATACCTAGACCTGTCTGAAAAGAACCAGTGAAAGCATATTACATATTTGATGGAACACTGTAATTTGATAGATAGCGAGCAAGTGTGTAGTCAAGACACTGCCAGATTCATATGGCACAGAACAATCCTGCAATTATGCAACAGTTACTGTAGTGGAGTCTCTAAACTGGGAGCTTGCAAATGGTAGACTTTCAAATTTGCGACGAGACTGTTATAAAATGAATTGCAAACAAAGGGAGAGATACTAAACACATAAACTGGCACCCAATTTCACTCATGATCACAGATGCCAAATAGGATCAAACTGTCAGCCCATCGTATTGTTTGCACAGTGGCCAAGGTACACCATCTATATGCACTGAATGAACAGAAGAATATGCTCCCCTAAGCAACTTCTTCATTCACTCAATTGCCCTTTTGAAGGTTGAGACAAGAGACCATGTCAGACTGAAGGTGGAAATGTTATGGCACCCACAGTCCCTCTATCCACCGGTCTGGAAACGCCTATTGTAAAAGGTGTCAATCACCTAGACCGCACAGCTGAGCCGCGATACGAGGAGCAGTCACGTGATAATGCGTAGCTTGGGTTTGTCCTGCATGTCACAGTCCCCCGATAGTGAGTAAGCTTTTCTCGAATTTTCGCGTTTTTTGGCTCTATTAAGTGTTCTCTGCGTCTATCTACGACACGAAGACAGAAATTATCATATCCTGAAACCGGTAAGTGTTTTTCGTGATCATTCTCCCATTGTAAATGACGACAGTGAGCGTTAAATTCTTGGGTTGATCGCTGAGTGTGTTTTACAAAACGAGCAACGGCTTGAATGTACCACCAGAAACGTTTCCGTCCTTTTTTCTGGCAATGTTACAAGTCAATTCCCCAATATATGATCTAATTATCTTTTCCATGTCATATTCTGTGTATCATGTATGTTAACTGAGTAGAATAGGAAAGTCGAGTGTAGAAATGCGTCGAGATTTTAGTCACATATTTTCCCATACAGCGTCAATATGGCGAGCTCTCGACACGTACGCTCAGCGACAGTGAATGCAGTAACAGTGCACATACAGGGTTTTCTCTCGACTGCGCGATTGCGCAAATTGCGCATTTCGAGCCTTTTTCTGCGCTTTAAAAGTTACTGACTGCGCGAAAATCGCGCACAAAACACAGCACGCAAATACGTCCGTATGATGGTGACCCAAGCTCACAGTGTAGTGACCTGTAAATTTGCCGTTATTTCTATTCAGAATATTCCCCCGGAAAGGACAAAATATCGCCTGTCATTCAATTTTGGTGACATGCATAACGTGGAGTGTACGCATCGAAAAGAAAACACAGTAAAGGACATAGTTGTGCTTCAGTCTCCATGGATACCAGTGCCATGCATTTTATGTTCATGTTTTGATAGGATATGTTGTTTACGCCTAATGTTATTAGTAAGCATTAAAAAATACTGCCCCCTCAAATTTCAAGTTTGCTCCCTAATTTTGATGCATGGGGCAGAAATTGCCCGCTTCGATGAACATGCAGAGAAAACACTGCATATATGTGGATATATATCACTCCAAATACTATATATCGACCCAATAACAGGTTTGGTAGTGAACAACTCCCCTGTCGATGTTCATATTCGGCTCATATTTGGCGTGTCGTACTTGATTTTGGGCAACAGTCATGACACTTGCGAACAGTTTTCCCGATCGTGATATTACATGCGATGTTCAAGTGTGGCCCCTTTCAAACGTTATCTCGAGGAGCAACATTCCCCATTTAATTAAAATGTAAAGACTTGAGTGTTTTTCAAGTGAACAAGATGTTGTTTTTTGTGATATTCTGACAATAGCAACCCGCAAACGTCATGTTTTTGAACGATCTCAATTTACAATGAGAGACAATATGGCGACTGTCATAGGATCGTTGGGTAGCGACAGTGATATAATGGCCTGTTGAACAGTGACAGTGACCGTTTCACGTAAATGGCCAAATTAGGCGTCACTACAGGCTAGAATTATTTTTGTTTGCAAGTTGTGGAACAGCAAACTCAGCTTTACACAAATAATATAATAGATTTTTTTTATTTCCATTTTTTCATTATTTTTTTCTAGAACTAGCAGACGACAGTCGTGAACTTGAAGCCCTAAACGAATCATCATGGCTCGTAAGTTAAGGCACAGTCCCTCTATCCACAAAATACCGGAGAGCCTGGTACTCCTCTTCACTTATCTCGCTGACAGAGACTTCATCATCAATAACTGCTGGTTTGTCTGCCCTGTCCCTTTGCTTCCTTACAATAACAATCAGCCTGAACATGAACAGTCTTACAGTTCGGAATAGCTGATCATTGTCAACAGTGCTCCATGTAAGTAAATCACAGAATGTATCTATCATGAGCTTTGTTACATCATTGTTGTTGGCCCACATATTAAAGAATGAGTGCCATATTGTTTCATTATACTGAGAATATGTATTGTCACTGTCACCGGATGTTACTGTCTTCCACAGATGATGTGTCAGCTCTGAAATCATTGTTGAAGGAAATGATGAACCTGCCTTGACTTTATCAACAATGCTACATGCAATATGTGCAATTCCCAAACCATATACGCTGTTTGGAACTTTCAGATTCACATCTTCACCAACCTCTGTCAATGTTTGAACAATAAGGCGTGATAACTCATTCTCTAGGGCTTCTTTTGTATACACAGGTGGAGGTCGGCAATAACCTGTAAAGAAAGAGGTACATAAAAATGAACATTTTCTTGTAGGCTTCAAATCAAATAACCACACCTGTCACAGAAGGATCTTTCATTTGAATTGCGAAATTTTATGAAATGATTTTCTTAAGCGCATCTACCACAGTATTTAATATGAAAAGTGGCTCCATTATAGGAGCTGTAAAACTTAAAATGACAGAAATATGATTCAAATAACTGTTCTCGTACTTCACCTCAAATAATAATAATTCAGGAAATGTGTAATTCATAACATACCAACAATCTTGAATAGCAACATCTCTCTGATTGTGCATTTTAATGCTTAACACTTAAACCTCACACAAAACAATATATTTGACAGCATATGACACTCCAACAGAGAATTATTGTGATAAGTGAAGAAGTGACCAAGAAATGTGACATACCTTTCTTCACAGTGACATCACTTGATACATTTTTCCTTGATTTGTTTGTACTACTGGCAGTTGAATCTACAAGAAATATATGATAACAAATGTAAATTCAGTTATACAAATAAAGTGACACATGTCTGCAGAAAGCATTATTGAACTGAGGGCAACAATCCACAATTTATTTATTGACGAGGGAGCTTTTATGACACTCACTGGCAATGATGCACTTCATAGCCGAAAGTCATATCACTCAGTATATCCCCGTGAGCAGATGAGCTCATCCAGTGTATAACTTGCATGGATAGACAACAAACTACCGGTCAAACGTTGTCATTTGCTGAACATTTACAGAGATACAGTGAGTGACTGTGGACAGTAGCTGTAACTTTTGATAATATAACAATCCTCAATCTTTCGCATTTTAAAATCATAATTTATGGAATTCTCAATATGTGAATCATTTAGGAAAGCACAGTGCATCACAGTCTCTCAGAATGCATACATACCACCACTGGCCCCTCCATATCATGATCTAAATTGGGAAACATAATTTGAAAACAATGAAAGTGAAAATACACATAGCATTCTTACCTTCATCCTGGCATGAAGAGGATACGAGGTCCTCATTGTTTGTTTCTTCACAACAATCCTTGACTTTGTGTTCCGAAGCTGAAAAAAATGACAGGAAATATATAATACTGTAACTACTGTTACTCTCAAACACAATAGATAGATAGAGAGAGTGTTGAAAAGAGAGTTTGAAAAGAGAACAACAGTCCTGATTGACACCTTGTGATACGACCTAGTGTCAAGTAACAAGTGACAAGCCCTCCTGGTGTACACTTTCACCTTGTCAAGGTGACAAGGTGAAAGTGTACACCAGGAGGGCATATCAAGTGCCTGCACAGTTTCCTGTAGCAGGGTCCCACCACCAAACCTGCAGCTAACAATGAGTCAATGAATCCTCACCATGCATGTTGATAATGATAGTATTTTAGGCCGATTTTTGTCATCGAGATTTTGAATGCAACAAAAAACGTGAAATGTGGTCCAAAAATCGATCGATTCCTAAACAGTTATTCGTATCTACAGTCCCTCTATCCACTGTGTCTAGTAATATTGCCAAGAACATTACGGAGAAAGACTGGCGACTACATATTTGTTGTCTTACACTTGTATATTGTTGCAGTTCCGACAACGTTGTGCGGGTTGTCGATCCGACTATACGATCGTCTAGGAAATTTTGATCGGCCAGTTGCATTAGAACACAGTCGGGAGAATGATTGGTAATACTAAAAACGAGCGGATGACTTGGCAAATTAAATAACCTACCTTTTAATATCTTTGCATGTATTTTCTTTGCGTGACTCCGGAGCCCACTGGAACTTTTATATTTTTTCTCACAAACTGGACATTTGTAACTCGGCTGAAGCTAGCAGCCAAAACCTAGCAGTCAAAACTATGGAGTGGAAGCTAGCAGTCAAAACTTGCAAGCCACTTTCCTCCTATATTTTGAAGTCATGTGGACATCGTTCAAACGTACAAGGATCTTTGTACAAGTATCAACACAAATACATCATTTATTAATCCATTTCTTTGCATAAATTATCTCCATTCTAATTAGCACCTATGCTAGCTAGCCTATGGCTATACAGCACAATGCATTGTCTGCTTGAATGAAAGAAAGAGTGTGCACCCATAACACCTAGCATGTCTTACACATATACATCCATACTAACAAACCACACTTGTCTCATTTCTTAATTAATTTCTTTGCATAAATTATCTCCATTCTAATTAGCATCTATATGCTAGCCTATGGCTATAAAGCACGATGCATTGTCTGCTGTAATGAAAGAAAGAGTGTGCATCCATTTCATCTAGCATGTCTTACACATATACACCCATTCTAACAAACTACACTTGTCTCATTTCTTAATTAATTTCTTTGCATAAATTATCTCTGCTTTAATTATCACCTATATGCTAGCCTATGGCCATAGAACAGAATATAGTGTCTGCCTGAATGAAAGAAAGAGTGTGCATCCATTTATCCTAGCATGTCTTACACATATACATCCATACTAAAAAATTTCACTTGTCTCATTTCTTAATTAATTTCTTTGCATAAATTATCTCAGCTTTAATTATCCCCTATATGCTAGCCTATGGCCATAGACCAGAATGCATTGTCTCTTGGAGTCAAAGAAAGAGTGTGCATCCATTTCACCTAGCATGTCTTACACATATACATCCAAATTAACAAACCACACTTGTCTCATTTCGTAATTAATTTCTTTGCATAAATTATCTTCAATTAATTAACATATATATGCCAACCTATGGCTATACAGCACAATGCATTGTCTGCTGGAATGAAAGAAAGAGTGTGCATCCATTACACCTAGCATGTCTTACACATATACATCCATACTAACAAACTACACTTGTCTCATTTCTTAATTAATTTCTTTGCATAAATTATCTCTGCATTAATTATTACCTATATGCTAGCCTATGGCTATACAGCACAATGCATTGTCTGCTGGAGTCAAAGAAAGAGTGTGCATCCACTTAACCTAGCATGTCTTACACATATACATCCAAATTAACAAACCACACTTGTCTCATTTCTTAATTAATTTCTTTGCATAAATTATCTCCATTCTAATTAGCATCTATATGCTAGCCTATGGCTATACAGCACAATGCATTGTCTGCTGGAATGAAAGAAAGAGTGTGCATCCATTTCACCTAGCATGTCTTACACATATACATCCATACTAGCAAACTACACTTGTCTCATTTCTTAATTAATTTCTTTGCATAAATTATCTCCAATTAATTAACATATATATGCCAACCTATGGCTATATAGCACAATGCATTGTCTACTGGAATGAAAGAAAGAGTGTGCACCCATTACACCTAGCATGTCTTACTCATATACATCCATACTAACAAACTTCACTACTCTCATTTCTTAATTAATTTCTTTGCATAAATTATCTCCAATTAATTAACATATATATGCTAACCTATGGCCATACGGCAGAGTATAGTGTCTGCCTGAATGAAAGAAAGAGTGTGCACCCATTACACCTAGCATGTCTTACACATATACATCCACACTAACAAACTACACTTGTCTCATTTCTTAATTAATTTCTTTGCATAAATTATCTCTGCTTTAATTATCACCTATATGCTAACCTATGGCCATAGAGCAGAATATAGTATCTGCCTGAATGAAAGAAAGAGTGTGCATCCATTACACCTAGCATGTCTTACACATATACATCCATACTAACAAACTACACTTGTCTCATTTCTTAATTAATTTCTTTGCATAAATTATCTCCATTCTAATTAGCATCTATATGCTAGCCTATAGCTATAAAGCACAATGCGTTGTCTGCCTGAATAAAAAGAAAGAGTGTGCATCCATTTCACCTAGCATGTCTTACTCATATACATCCATACTAACAAACTACACTTGTCTCATTTCTTAATTAATTTCTTTGCATAAATTATCTCCATTCTAATTAGCATCTATACGCTAGCCTATAGCTATAAAGCACAATGCGTTGTCTGCCTGAATAAAAGAAAGAGTGTGCATCCATTTCACCTAGCATGTCTTACTCATATACATCCATACTAACAAACTACACTTGTCTCATTTCTTAATTAATTTCTTTGCATAAATTATCTCCATTCTAATTAGCATCTATACGCTAGCCTATAGCTATAAAGCACAATGCGTTGTCTGCCTGAATAAAAGAAAGAGTGTGCATCCATTTCACCTAGCACATCTTACACATATACATCCATACTAACAAACTACACTTGTCTCATTTCTTAATTAATTTCTTTGCATAAATTATCTCCATTCTAATTAGCATCTATACGCTAGCCTATAGCTATACAGCACAATGCGTTGTCTGCCTGAATAAAAGAAAGAGTGTGCATCCATTTCACCTAGCACGTCTTACACATATACATCCATACTAACAAACTACACTTGTCTCATTTCTTAATTAATTTCTTTGCATGAATTATCTCCAATTAATTAACATATATATGCCAACCTATGGCTATACAGCACAATGCATTGTCTACTGGAATGAAAGAAAGAGTGTGCACCCATTACACCCAGCATGTCTTTATCATATACATCCATACTAACAAACTACACTTGTCTCATTTCTTAACTAATTTCTTTGCATAAATTATCTCCATTCTAATTAGCATCTATATGCTAGCCTTTGGCTATACAGCACAATGCATTGTCTGCTGGAATGAAAGAAAGAGTGTGCACCCATTACACCTACCTTGTCTTCCACATATACATCTATAGTAACAAACTCCACGTTTTCCATTATTTAATTAATTCCTTTGCATAAATTATCTCCATTCTATTAGACTGCTTATGCTAGCCTTATATATGGCTATACAACACAGTGCAATGTCTGCTGAAATGAAAGAATGAGTGTGCACCCATTACACCTAGCATGTCTTGCACATATACATCCATACTAACAAACCACACTTGTCTCATTTCACAGTTAATATCTTTGCATAAATTATCTCCATTCTAATTAGCATCTATATGCTAGCCTAAGGCTTTAAAGCACAATGCATTGCCTGCTGTAATGAAAGAAAGAGTGTGCACCCATGTCACCTAGCATGTCTTACACATATCCATCCATACTAGCAAACTGCGCTTGTCCCACTTCTTAATTAATTTCTTTGCATAAATTATCTCTATTATAATGAGCATGTGCATGCTGGCTAATTGCTGTAGAAGTGAATGCATGGTCTGCTGGAACAAAAGAAAGAGTGTGCATCCATTTCACCTGCCCTGTTTTCTGCACGTACATCAATACTTACAGACTTCATATACCTCAACTCTTTAATTATTTTTTTTGCATAAATTATCTTTATTGTAATTAGCATCTGTATACTGGCTTGAAACAGAATGCATGGTCTGCTGGAATGAAAGAAAGAATGTGCATCCATTTCACCTACCCAGTCTTATACATACACATCTATACTAACAGACTACTCTTCTTCCATTTCTTAAATAATTTCTTTGCATAAATTATCTCAATTATAATTGGGACGTATATGCTAGTTTATGGCTGTAGAACAGAGTGCATAGTCTGCTGTGAAGTTTGTTTGTATAGATCTAAAGACACAGGACAGGCTAAGTGAAAAGGATGCACACTCTATCTTTCCAGCAGACACTGCATACTATGTATAGCCATAGGCTAGCGATTATGTGGTAGTTAATGGAGATAATTTATGTAAAGAAATTAATTAAGAAATGCGAGAAGCCTTATTTGTTAGTATGGATGTATATCTGTAAGACATTGGTAGGTGAAATGGATGCACTCTCTTTCTTTCTTTCCAGCAGACAATGAATTCTCTTGTATTCACAGGCCAGCATATAGGTGATAATTAAATTAGAGACAATTTATGCAAGGGAAATAATTAAGAAATGAGACAAGTCATAGTTCTTAATATGGATGTCTATGTGTAAGACAGGCTAGGTGAAATAGATGCACACTCTTTCTTTCATTCCAGCAGACAATGCACTCTGCTGTATAGCCATAGGTTAGCATATATATGTTAATTAATTGGAGATAATTTATGCAAAGAAATTAATTAAGAAATGAGACAAGTGTGGTTTGTTAGTATGGATGCATATGAGTAAGACATGCTAGGTGAAATGGATGCACACTCTTTCTTTCATTCAGACAGACACTATATTCTGCTGTATGGCCATACGCAAGCATATAGTGATTATTAAACCAGAGATAATTTATGCAAAGAAATTAATTAAGAAATGAGACAAGTGTGGTTTGTTAGTATGGATGTATATGAGTAAGACATGCTAGGTGAAATGGATGCACACTCTTTCTTTCATTCAGACAGACACTATATTCTGCTGTATGGCCATAGGTTAGCATAAATATATGTTAAGAAATGGAGATAATTTATGCAAAAAAATTAATTAAGAAAAGAGACAAGTGTAGTTTGTTAGTATGGATGTATATGAGTAAGACATGCTAGGTGAAATGGATGCACACTCTTTCTTTCATTCAAACAGACACTATATTCTGCTGTATGGCCAATATAGGCTAACATATAGGTGATAATTGAAACAGAGATAATTTATGCAAAGAAATTAATTAAGAAATGAGACAAGTGTAGTTTGTTAGAATGGGTGTATATGTGTAAGACATGCTAGGTGTAATGGATGCACACTCTTTCTTTCATTCAGACAGAGTTATATTCTGCTGTATGGCCATAGGTTAGCATATATATGTTAAGAAATGGAGATAATTTATGCAAAGAAATTAATTAAGAAATGAGAGCAGTGAAGTTTGTTAGTATGGATGTATATAAGTAAGACATGCTAGGTGTAATGGGTGCACACTCTTTTTTTCCTTCAGGCAGACACTATATTCTGCTGTATGGCCATACGCAAGCATATATAGCTGATTATTAAACCAGAGATAATTTATGCAAAGAAATTAATTAAGAAATGAGACAAGTGTGGTTTGTTAGTATGGATGTATATGAGTAAGACATGCTAGGTGAAATGGATGCACACTCTTTCTTTCATTCCAGCAGACAATGCATTGTGCTCTATGGCCATAGGCTAGCATATAGGTGATAATTAATTGGAGATAATTTATGCAAAGAAATTAATTAAGAAATGAGACAAGTGTGGTTTGTTAGTATGGATGTATATGAGTAAGACATGCTAGGTGAAATGGATGCACACTCTTTCTTTTATTCAGGCAGACACTATATTCTGCTCTATGGCCATAGGTTAGCATATAGGTGATAATTAAAGCAGAGATAATTTATGCAAAGAAATTAATTAAGAAATGAGACAAGTGTAGTTTGTTAGTATGGATGTATATGTGTAAGACATGCTAGGTGTAATGGATGCACACTCTTTCTTTCATTCCAGCAGACAATGCATTGTGCTGTATAGCCATAGGTTGGCATTTATATGTTAATGAATTGGAGATAATTTATGCAAAGAAATTAATTAGAAATGAGAGCAGTGAAGTTTGTTAGTATGGATGTATATGAGTAAGACATGCTAGGTGTAATGGATGCACACTCTTTCTTTCATTCTAGCAGACACTGTATTCTGCTCTATGGCCATAGGTTAGCATATAGGTGATAATTAAAGCTGAGATAATTTATGCAAAGAAATTAATTTAGAAATGAGACAAGTGTAGTTTGTTAGAATGTGTGTATATGTGTCAGACATGCTAGATGAAATGGATGCACACTCTTTCTTTTATTCAGGCAGACCATGCAGACACTATATTCTGCTGTATGGCCATAGGCTAGCATATAGGTAATAATTAAAGGAGAGATAATTTATGCAAAGAAATTAATTAAGAAATGAGACAAGTGTGGTTTGTTAATTTGGATGTATATGTGTAAGACATGCTAGGTGTAATGGATGCACACTCTTTCTTTCATTGACGCAGACACTATATTCTTGTGGCCATTGGCTATAGGTGATAATTAAAACAGAGATAATTTATGCAAAGAAATTAATTAAGAAATGAGACAAGTGTAGTTTGTTAGAATGGGTGTATATGTGTAAGACATGCTAGATGAAATGGATGCACACTCTTTCTTTTATTCAAGCAGACAACGCATTGTGCTTTATAGCTATAGGCTAGCGTATAGATGCTAATTGGAATGGAGATAATTTATGCAAAGAAATTAATTAAGAAATGAGAGCAGTGAAGTTTGTTAGTATGGATGTATAAGAGTAAGACATGCTAGGTGTAATGGATGCACACTCTTTCTTTCATTCTAGCAGACACTATATTCTGCTCTATGGCCATAGGTTAGCATATAGGTGATAATTAAAGCTGAGATAATTTATGCAAAGAAATTAATTTAGAAATGAGACAAGTGTAGTTTGTTAGAATGTGTGTATATGTGTCAGACATGCTAGATGAAATGGATGCACACTCTTTCTTTTATTCAGGCAGACCATGCAGACACTATATTCTGCTGTATGGCCATAGGCTAGCATATAGGTAATAATTAAAGGAGAGATAATTTATGCAAAGAAATTAATTAAGAAATGAGACAAGTGTGGTTTGTTAATTTGGATGTATATGTGTAAGACATGCTAGGTTAAATGGATGCACACTCTTTCTTTCATTGACGCAGACACTATATTCTTGTGGCCATTGGCTATAGGTGATAATTAAAACAGAGATAATTTATGCAAAGAAATTAATTAAGAAATGAGACAAGTGTAGTTTGTTAGAATGGGTGTATATGTGTAAGACATGCTAGATGAAATGGATGCACACTCTTTCTTTTATTCAAGCAGACAACGCATTGTGCTTTATAGCTATAGGCTAGCGTATAGATGCTAATTAGAATAGAGATAATTTATGCAAAGAAATTAATTAAGAAATGAGAGAAGTGTGGTTTGTTAGTATGGATGTATATGTGTAAGACATGCTAGGTGTAATGGGTGCACACTCTTTCTTTCATTCCAGCAGACAATGCATTGTGCTTTATAGCCATAGGCTAGCATATAGATGCTAATTGGAATGGAGATAATTTATGCAAAGAAATTAATTAAGAAATGAGAGAAGTGTGGTTTGTTAGTATGGATGTATATGTGTAAGACATGCTAGGTGTAATGGGTGCACACTCTTTCTTTCATTCCAGCAGACAATGCATTGTGCTTTATAGCCATAGGCTAGCATATAGATGCTAATTAGAATGGAGATAATTTATGCAAAAAAATTAATTAAGAAATGAGACAAGCGTAGTTTGTTAGTATGGATGTATATGTGTAAGACATGCTAGGTGTAATGGTTGCACACTCTTTTTTTTATTCCAGCAGACAATGCACTGTGCTTTATAGCCATAGGCTAGCTGGGATACCAGGTGCTAATTAGAATGGAGATAATTTATGCAAAGAAATTAATTGGTAAATGATGTGTTTGTGTTGATACATGTATAAAGAACCTAATATGTTAGAATGATGTCCACTTGACTTCAAAATATAGGAGGAAAGTGACTTGGAAGTTTTGGCTGCTAGCTTCCACACCATAGTTTTGGCTGCTAGGTTTTGGCTGCTAGCTTCAGCCGAGTACATTTGTACGTGGTCCCAGTACTCACATCACTGGGCGGTGTTTGACTGTCGTCGATGTTTTCTGCTTCTAGAACATCTATTTCCTTGTCCTCACCGAGCACAAAGTCCAATCTATGTTTTTGTCGTCGAAATCGTCGAATTTTTTCCACAACATAGTCGACGTTGCGATCCCACAGCGGCTACACGTGTGGTTTGTTTTGGTTATAAGAAATGATGGCTGCTAGATGCGCAAGCGCACTGCGTCACTGCTAGGCACTCTGGGAAAATTAGCTAATGCAAATGATCTCTTAATGATATGCACGACCACCAGAACATCAGCTGGCTCAGGTACCGAGGTGTGAATCGTTTGTTTGCTGGTATGTCACGGAGTGTCACAATAAAAACGGCTGCGTTTCCAGACCGGTGGATAGAGGGAATGTTGGCACACTTACAAAAATGACTCACCAGAAATACTGTTAGCAGTTGACTCTGAAAAAGCCTCTGATTCCCAAGAAAAGGATTAAATAGTGGAGTGTCTCAACACTTTGGCTCTGGACCCAAATTTAAACAATTGATCATGACCTTTACACAGGTCAAGGTAGCTATGTGATGAACAATAGTTTCAGTACTGGATACTTTAACAGTGACAGAGGCATTATTTTCTCTACACTTATCTTGTAAAGGGGAAAGTCCCTCGCTGCTTGTAAATTTAGGGGGATTTGGTTCTGACAGAGGACTGACCAATTTCACCTTTACCAATTTTAGGTAATACTGGCTTGCGCCCATTTTCATAGCAATAAGTGGAATACTTATTTCTTCTTCTGTTCATTCTGTGCATATAAAACAGATGGTGTACCTTGGGCATTGTGCAAACAATACGTTTAAAGCGTGACGCCCAGACAAATGTCTGTTCTGCGACCATGGTGTCAAACTCTGCTGGTATAGTGTCTGGACTGTACACTGTATGACATATTTTTGTGATTTATTGTTCCTAAAGGCCTCCGGCCCATATTACAGATTCCAATTGGAAAATACAATGAAAAGTAAGAAAGCGAGAGTACAGTCAATATCTACAGGCATTCATTTTCAGCTTTGTTGCCTTGCACACAAATAATGCCATTTTAAAAATTTCCATACCGTTTGAAGATGACAAAAGTGAGTAAAATTTTGATTTGTTGGGAATGTATATGACCACCTGGGTAAATATCTACAACGTAAGTTCTGATACAGAGGGCAAACACAAATAAAATGATATTCATCCTCAATCTCGGAGGATCCACAAACTCTACAAATTCTTTCTTCATATCAAGATGTATGACATATTTGATCCTTATGGTTCTTAATGTGGAGGCGATCGATGATTTTCTTTACTTTCTGCCACATATGGTTATAAGGAGATGGAAGTGGCAATTCTGTTTTTGCCACTTTTAAGTTGTCTAAATGGCACATGTCATCATAACTTATGATCACCTCCTCCCACTGGCTCTCAGGAATACCTTGAAGCTTATCATACAGCCATGATACCGTTATCAGGAAAACCTGAGACGAGGATTCCGATCTCTAAAAAAACATCACAGCTTTGGCATTAAGGTCAATCACATCAAAATAATTTTGCTGCATTAGTCATAGTAAATGCCAATGCAAAAAATTAACCTTGAGTCAGCAAATATGAAGATGTCACATAGATGACATAAATGTATTTTTACATTACATGTATGCCATTAGAACTGATGCAAGGATATCACGTACATGCAGTGTTGCTGCCAGCCATTTTAAACCATGGGACAATGTGTCCCACTATCGTTTATTTTGGGGCCTTTTTGCACATTTTAGGGACAAAATGTATCAGTTGTAAATCAAATTTGAATTATTTTATTATAGTTTCACAAACAAAATGAAAGCTACAGTGATCACGTCACTATGCTTAACTTCAGGCGATTGCAACAATATACTGTATCTGCCAAAATATAAGCTCGTTCAAACTAACCCAGAGCAGCATTTTAGTTATTTTAATCACAGCTAATATATAATAGGCCTATATGTAAATATATTAGCCCCAAAATGATCATGGAAAAAAGGATATCGTCAGTAACAGATATTACTTGCAGACTACACCCATTGAACACTGTTGACTGACTGCGCGGATATATTGGACAATGGGTTCTGTTTTTGGGACATTGCCGCACGGGCACGACGCGTCCTGGCTGGAACACTACGTGTATACTTATACATTAACAATAGACGTGCAATATCGATAGCCATGTGGTGCACTTTTTCCTGAACTGTTTCATTTCACCATGAGTTGCACATTTATATTATTTATTTGAGTGAACTTTCCAAATCATACTTTGATAAAGCAAACTGACTGAGCAAAAATGTATTGTTTCTGGAGTGTTAACAATTGATATTTTCTGTAAATGTTGATAAAATACTAAATTTGTTGCAGTTTTAATATTTTGAAATCTAAGTTTAATGGAAAACAAGTCATCGTTGATGACACAGTCCCCACTTGTTAATGGGTACTTTGATTACAGGTCCTCAGAGAGGATAGAGTCCTCTTCATTAGGTCTGTGATAAAATTACTTTTGAATAAAGTCACTTGATACATGTCTGAGTTGTAGTTCAGGACATGAAATAAAAATACCGCAATTATACGGTGTCGCTCACATTTTATCAGAACTGGTACATACCAGTATGGGTACCAAAGATCAACCAGAAAAACAAGAATGACAAAAGCAAGTAAGGTCTGCAACTTAGGTACTGGAGGTCATCTTTAGGAACATGCATATCAACTTCTATAGCAATGGGACAAGCAGATCCTACATACATATGCAAATGTCAACAAAAAATTAGCCAGAGAAGCTTGACAAAAAGACAAGGTGGGAGAGTGGGGAAAAAGAGTAGGAAAAAATATAAAAGGGATCTTTTAAAAAGGAATGCTACCTCATCAATCTTCTATCCCCTACCCCCTCCTGAATATCAAATGTTCCACCCCTTGGTTGACCATGTTTACATAAGACCAGCTGGCAGTATATTTACAACTTTGTGGATGTTTTAATTAATGCTATGAGTGCTATTATTCAAATGTAAACAGCACTTAAATCAGTTACAGATAGTGAAATTCCTTCCACTGTGGGGGGATTATGACATCTGGAATTATCCTGGATCCAAATTTCTCATCAGTTCTTGTGTGTTTTACATGCAAAAGTTGCAAAAATTGGTTCGCAATGAAAAAAATTACCTCAGCTCTGTTTTCAGGATCAAATTTTACTACAAATTGATATTAAACAAGACAAAATTATGTTCACAGCCTTCGAAACTGTCTCACAACAAATCCTTGGTTGGTGTAGGTCATTTAAGGTCACAAAAGAAAATTACCTAAAATATAAATATTTGGGGTTTCCCAACACTTGAGCAGAAAATTTATCTAATAACATCCCTCGGGACTTTTGTACCAAATTACAAAGCTATCAGACAAGTAATTTTGAGAACAAGTTTTCTTGACCAAATATGACAAAATTGTCTTAAAAATACAAATTTGTATATTTCAGGACAATTTCCACATATCTAACTATTGTCATCCCTGGACATCTGTACACCAAATGTAAAAGCCGTCTGTCCAGGGGCTTTAAAATGAAAATATTTTTTACGATTTTTTGACCAAAAATAACAAAACTTGTCCCCCCAAAAAGAGTAATATTTCCAACTTTGTCGTAATTTCAACAATTAGAAGGGTAACATCCTTGCAAACATCCAATCCAAATTTGAGAGCAATTGGGCCAGCGGTTTCAGAGAAGAAGAAATTTTACTTAAAATGAGAAAAATAACCAAAAAATGTAGCAAAAATATAAAATTCAAGATATCTTCACGATTGTCATCAAACTGATTTGGATCAACCTTAGTAACCTGTATACCAAATATCAAAGCTAGATTAGTTATTCTTGAATAAAAAAAATTTTGACCAAAAATTCGGAAAATTGCCCAAAAATTACAAATATAAAAATTTCGATTCAATTTGCAAATTTCATCCTAAATTTTACACATCTGCTTTAGAATACCTAAAGGAACCTGCACATCAAGTTTCAACCCTATCTGACCAACGGTTACAGAGTTTTAGCAATTTGCAGGGTTTTCCTTTTCCCTCATTTGATATTTATGACACTGACAAGTTCATTTGAACAAATTCACATCTCCACCCCTAGGTGCACCTCTACACCAAATACTAAGACAGTAGGTTCTGCCGTTTAGCTGAATTGATGTGGACATACATACATACATACATACATACATACATACAGACATACATTCATACAGACATACATTCATACAGACATGCAAATGGCATGCAAATAAACTGATTCAGCTTATACAATTACCTCACATTGGTATACCAAATGTGAGCTAAAAATCGTAATAAAATGGCCACACATGTTCATTTGAACAACGTCACATCTCAACCCCTGCATCTACCTGTACACCAAATAATGAGATGGTAGCTTTGGCGGTATGGGAGCCTTTGCATACATACCCACAGTCATACAGACGCCATCAACTCACCATATAGCTCTTTTTGGTATTTATATAAATACTAAACATGAGCTAAAAATGCAACAAATGTGCATTTTCATTGCTATAATTTCCTGTGCCTGTCATTAAAGTACGGAAGTTCGGATATAGAAACTTTGTTGCAAAGTTCCACCTCACAGCGTCTTCATAATTTGCATAACAAAGTCATAGTCTGGCCTTTCTGTGTCAAGCTTGGTTTGACTGCATTAAGTGGTCCCAAAGTGACAGACCGGACATAGCATACTAAGAAGTACTGACTGAATTTCAGGTCCCAGGCTCAGGTATTCCGTGTGGGCTACCGTTTCATGGACTTTGGTAGCCCCAGAGACAGGTTAGTACTAGTAGTCTGTGGACGTGGGACTACCGCTAATTTTGAGCCCTGAGGCTAATGATTGTGAAAACCTACTGCTAACACTTTTCTTGGACATGAGGTTGTCTGGAAATTCCTAACAACAGCTTTGATGATGTTTGTGTGTTAAAATCAAAATGAATGTCATTAAAATTGCCAAGGAACAGGTAGACATGACCAACAGAATAATGATCCATCCAAGATTTTTCCACAGGTAAATATTATGAAATAATAATATCAATAACAACTGATTTTACCTTGGGACTGAAGCACACTATTTCTCAGAGAGTAAGACTTCTTGGTTTCCTTGATACTGTTGCAACAGTAGCATTGATTGCATCTATTTGCTCAACTGTCAGATCATCACTTCCATTATCACTCTCATGGTCTTCACATGGACTTTCATCTTTGCTTCCTTAAGGATGATAAAAAGGCACATGAAACAAGTCAAGGTTGATAACACACTTCCGATGAAGATTTATAGTCACTGTGGTGCTTGTGTCAAATTGTTGTTTGAAAAAGTTCCAACACAAGAACTTGACCTCTTTAATCTAACAATTCTCTGGTGGTTAATAAGCTCAGAACCCCCATAAATTTTACATTTTCTGAAAGTGTAGATATAGGGGAAGATTTTAGTAACCATAGTGTCACCATTGTTTACTTATGTAAACAATGGTGACACTATGGTTACTAAAATCTTCCCCTAGTTATCTATCACGTGACAGGTAATTTGCATAAGCTTTTAAAAATCGGTTTTCCCTATGTTTTGTCTCAATACTTCAAAATATCTCACTCAAACTTGCTGGAATGCAAGCTGTTACAAAGCTCTTCCAAAGTGTGTCTCAGATTTTTCATATCTTGCTTACTTTTTATTTGAGTACAATTTTAAAGAAATCAACTAGGGTTAAATTCACCCCTCTGGAGGTTTTTCTGACATAAAAATCGTTTCAGAAGGTTTAAACAAATTCTCAAATTCTAAGACACAATTTAGAAGATCCTTAGGACAGCTTGCACTCACACAAATTTCAGCCACATATCTCAAAGCATTGAAACAAAAATGGGAAAACCGATTTTTGAAAGGTTATGCAAATTACCTGTAATGTGATAGTTATGTAAACAATGGTGACACTTTGGCAACCAAAGTGTTTCCGAAAATATATAATTTACGTGGGTTCTGAGGTTATTAACCACTAGACAATTGTTAGCTTAAAAAGGCCAATTTCTTGTCTTGAAACCTTAAGTATCGGCCACAAGGGCAAATAAGATTCAATCAAAATAGAAATATATTTGCATATACTTGTACTTTAAAGTTTTGAAATAGACTAAATATCAGCCTTGAACCAAGAGTTAAAGAAATTGGCAATTGCCTGTCTGAGATACTGACGTGAACGGACACAGCAATATATCAAAATGGCCACCGAATCTAAAAATAGCATCATGACATATCCAGGGGTTAAAATTTATGAGTAAAATTTCTGCTAGACCAGGACTAGGGAAAGATATAATCTACTAGTTCTGAATTACAATTACAAAGTCCTTTACTACTTTACATATGCTTATATATGCTTCTTACAAAATGAAAAATATACAACTTTGGAGTTACACTCTTCAGCTACAGGTTCATTTGTACAACAAAATGCTTGCCATCGGATTGTGTATTAAAGCTCCATTTGCTGCCCCATTTAGCTTTTTTCAGTATTGTTCTCCGTTTTGACTCCAGTTTCTGGTGTTAATCCCTGGGCTATGATGAAATAAATACCAAGTGCATACCTTGTCGATGCAGTCGAAATGGATATAATCAGGCATTATTGTTGAATACTTTACTCAAGTCCGGACTAGAATCATTTATCAACAATAACAATGGTCATTACACATGTACTGGCTGTGTTGACAAGCAAAGTAATGGACACTTTAAATTAGCACAGCACAAGTATTAGGATGAGAAACTACAGTAGATTTCCAGAACTGAAATACTGAAAAAATAGTCAAAAGTTACAGCTCAGTCCCTTTAATTCTGAATTGATAATAAAGGACTGCATCATTTATTCCAGATGATCCATGTACATGTATAACATAGTCAACCTCTTTAACTAGACTAGCTCTTTAACACTCGAAAGTGAGGCAGGGACAAGAACATAAGGCAGCCAATGAATGAACTTGTTTCAAAACAGTAAATATGAATGAGACTTGAGGATATATAGGCAGCCAATAAATGAACGCAGATGAGTCATAGGGACACAAGACCTATCAATCATCAACATGAGCAACGCTGGGGTTTAGACACAAATTTATGTCCTAAATGTTATACGTCTATTCAATCTTGACCCTAAGTTGGCATCTACCACAGATTTTCATCAAACTGATTTGGATCAACCTTAGTAACCTGTATACCAAATATCAAAGCTAGATTAGTTATTCTTGAATAAAAAAAATTTTGACCAAAAATTCGGAAAATTGCCCAAAAATTACAAATATAAAAATTTCAATTCAATTTGTATACACTTGACTGATGTCATCCTGAGGAACATGTATACCAACTTTCAGAGCAATCAGATGAGTGGTTTCAGAGTTAAATATTTTTTGACTAAAAACTGAAAAAATTACCTGAAAAAATAGAAACATGCCAATTTCATCCTAAATTTTACACATCTGCTTAAGAATACCTGAAGGAACCTGCACAACAAGGTTCAACCCTATCTGACCAACGGTTACAGAGTTTTAGCAATTTGCAGGGTTTTTCCTTTTCCCCTCATTGCATATTTATGACACTGACAAGTTCATTTGAACAAATTCACATCTCCACCCCTAGGTGCACCTGTACACCAATACTAAGAGAGTAGGTTCTGCCGTGTAGCTGTTTTTGATGTGGACGGACATACATACATACATACATACATACATACATACATACATATACATACATACATACATACGTACATACATACAGACATGCAAATGGCATGCAAATGAACTGATTCAGCTTATACAATTACCTCACATTGGTATACCAAATGTGAGCTAAAAATCGTAATAAAATGGCCACACATGTTCATTTGAACAACGTCACATCTCAACCCCTGCATCTACCTGTACACCAAATAATGAGATGGTAGCTTTGGCGGTATGGGAGCCTTTGCATACATCCGCACATACATACCCACATACATACCCACAGACATACAGACGCCATCAACTCACCATATAAGCTCTTTTTGGTATTTATATAAATACCAAATATGAGCTAAAAATGCAACAAATGTGCATTTTCATTGGCTATAATTTCCTGTGCCTGTCATTAAAGTACGGAAGTTCGGATATAGAAACTTTGTTGCAAAGTTCCACCTCACAGCGTCTTCATAATTTGCATAACAAAGTCATAGTCTGGCCTTTCTGTGTCCAGCTTGGTTTGACTGCATTAAGTGGTCCCAAAGTGACAGACCGGACATAGCATACTAAGAAGTACTGACTGAATTTCAGGTCCCAGGCTCAGGTATTCCGTGTGGGCTACCATTTCATGGACTTTGGTAGCCCCAGAGAAAGGTTAGTACTAGTAGTCTGTGGACGTGGGACTACCGCTAATTTTGAGCCCTGAGGCTAATGATTGTGAAAACCTACTGCTAACACTTTTCTTGGACATGAGGTTTCTGGAAATTCCTACTACAACAGCTTTGATGATGTTTGTGTGTTAAAATCAAAATGAATGTCATTAAAATTGCCAAGGAACAGGTAGACATGACCAACAGAATAATGATCCATCCAAGATTTTTCCACAGGTAAATATTATGAAATAATATCAATAACAACTGATTTTACCTTGGGACTGAAGTACACTATTTCTCAGAGAGTAAGACTTCTTAGTTTTCCTTGATACTGTTGCAACAGTAGCATTGATTGCATCTATTTGCTCAACTGTCAGATCATCACTTCCATTATCACTCTCATGGTCTTCACATGGACTTTCATCTTTGCTTCCTTAAGGATGATAAAAAGGCACATGAAACAAGTCAAGGTTGATAACACACTTCCGATGAAGATTTATAGTCACTGTGGTGCTTGTGTCAAATTGTTGTTTGAAAAAGTTCCAACACAAGAACTTGACCTCTTTAATCTAACAATTCTCTGGTGGTTAATAAGCTCAGAACCCCATAAATTTTACATTTTCTGAAAGTGTAGATATAGGGAAGATGTTAGTAACCATAGTGTCACCATTGTTTACTTATGTAAAAATGGTGACACTATGGTTACTAAAATCTCCCCTAGTTATCTATCACGTGACAGGTAATTTGCATAAGCTTTTAAAAATCGGTTTTCTCTATGTTTTGTCTCAATACTTCAAAACATCTCACTCAAACTTGCTGGAATGTAAGCTGTTACAAAGCTCTTCCAAAGTGTGTCTCAGATTTTTCATATCTTGCTTACTTTTTATTTGAGTACAATTTTAAAGAAATCAACTAGGGTTAAATTCACCCCTCTGGAGGTTTTTCTGACATAAAAATCGTTTCAAAAGGTTTAAACAAATTCTCAAATTCTAAGACACAATTTAGAAGATCCTTAGGACAGCTTGCACTCACACAAATTTCAGCCACATATCTCAAAGCATTAAAACAAAAAATAGGAAAAACCGATTTTTGAAAGGTTATGCAAATTACCTGTAATGTGATAGTTATGTAAACAATGGTGACACTTTGGCAACCAAAGTGTTTCCGAAAATATATAATTTACGTGGGTTCTGAGGTTATTAACCACTAGACAATTGTTAGCTTAAAAAGGCCAATTTCTTGTCTTGAAACCTTAAGTATCGGCCACAAGGGCAAATAAGATTCAATCAAAATAGAAATATATTTGCATATACTTGTACTTTAAAGTTTTGAAATAGACTAAATATCAGCCTTGAACCAAGAGTTAAAGAAATTGGCAATTGCCTGTCTGAGATACTGACGTGAACGGACACAGCAATATATCAAAATGGCCACCGAATCTAAAAATAGCATCATGACATATCCAGGGGTTAAAATTTATGAGTAAAATTTCTGCTAGACCAGGACTAGGGAAAGATATAATCTACTAGTTCTGAATTACAATTACAAAGTCCTTTACTACTTTACATATGCTTATATATGCTTCTTACAAAATGAAAAATATACAACTTTGGAGTTACACTCTTCAGCTACAGGTTCATTTGTACAACAAAATGCTTGCCATCGGATTGTGTATTAAAGCTCCATTTGCTGCCCCATTTAGCTTTTTTCAGTATTGTTCTCCGTTTTGACTCCAGTTTCTGGTGTTAATCCCTGGGCTATGATGAAATAAATACCAAGTGCATACCTTGTCGATGCAGTCGAAATGGATATAATCAGGCATGATTGTTGAATACTTTATTCAAGTCCGGACTAGAATCATTTATCAACAATAACAATGGTCATTACACATGTACTGGCTGTGTTGACAAGCAAAGTAATGGACACTTTAAATTAGCACAGCACAAGTATTAGGATGAGAAACTACAGTAGATTTCCAGAACTGAAATACTGAAAAAATAGTCAAAAGTTACAGCTCATGTCCCTTTAATTCTGAATTGATAATAAAGGACTGCATCATTTATTCCAGATGATCCATGTACATGTATAACATAGTCAACCTCTTTAACTAGACTAGCTCTTTAACACTCGAAAGTGAGGCAGGGACAAGAACATAAGGCAGCCAATGAATGAACTTGTTTCGGAACAGTAAATATTAATGAGACTTGAGGATATATAGGCAGCCAATAAATGAACGCAGATGAGTCATAGGGACACAAGACCTATCAATCATCAACATGAGCAACGCTGGGGTTTTGGACACAAATTTATGTCCTAAATGTTATACGTCTATTCAATCTTGACCCTAAGTTGGCATCTACCACAGATTTTCATCAAACTGATTTGGATCAATCTTAGTAACCTGTATACCAAATATCAAAGCTAGATTAGTTATTCTTGAATAAAAAAAATTTGACCAAAAATTCGAAAAATTGCCCAAAAATTACAAATATAAAAATTTCAATTCAATTTGTATACACTTGACTGATGTCATCCTGAGGAACTTGTATGCCAACTTTCAGAGCAATCAGATGAGTGGTTTCAGAGTTAAACATTTTTGACTAAAAACTGAAAAAATTACCTGAAAAAATAGAAACATGCAAATTTCATCCTAAATTTTACACATCTGCTTAAGAATACCAAAAGGAACCTGCACAACAAGTTTCAACCCTATCTGACCAACGGTTACAGAGTTTAAGCGATTTGCAGGGTTTTCCTTTTCCCCTCATTAGCATATTTATGACACTGACAAGTTCATTTGAACAAATTCACATCTCCACCCCTAGGTGCACCTGTACACCAAATACTAAGACAGTAGGTTCTGCCGTTTAGCTGTTTTTGATGTGGACGGACATACATACATACATACATACATACATACATACATACAAATACATACATACATACATACATACGTACATACATAAAATACGTAACATACATACATACATACATACATACATACATACATACATACATACATACATACATACATACATACATACATACATACGTACATACATACATACATACATACATACATACATACATTCATACAGACATGCAAATGAACTGATTCAGCTTATACAATTACCTCACATTGGTATACCAAATGTGAGCCAAAAATCGTAATAAAATGGCCATACATGTGCATTTGAACAACGTCACATCTCAACCCCTGCATCTACCTGTACACCAAATAATGAGATGGTAGCTTTGGCGGTATGGGAGCCTTTGCATACATCCGCACATACATACCCACATACATACCCATAGACATACAGACGCCATCAACTCACCATATAAGCTCTTTTTGTATTTATATAAATACTAAACTATGAGCTAAAAATGCAACAAATGTGCATTTTCATTGCTATAATATCCTGTGCCTGTCATTAAAGTACGGAAGTTCGGATATAGAAACTTTGTTGCAAAGTTCCACCTCACAGCGTCTTCATAATTTGCATAACAAAGTCATAGTCTGGCCTTTCTGTGTCAAGCTTGGTTTGACTGCATTAAGTGGTCCCAAAGTGACAGACCGGACATAGCATACTAAGAAGTACTGACTGAATTTCAGGTCCCAGGCTCAGGTATTCCGTGTGGGCTACCGTTTCATGGACTTTGGTACCCTCAGAGAAAGGTTAGTATTAGTAGTCTGTGGACGTGGGACTACCGCTAATTTTGAGCCCTGAGGCTAATGATTGTGAAAACCTACTGCTAACACTTTTCTTGGACATGAGGTGTCTGGAAATTCCTACTACAACAGCTTTGATGATGTTTGTGTGTTAAATCAAAATGAATGTCATTAAAATTGCCAAGGAACAGGTAGACATGACCAACAGAATAATGATCCATCCAAGATTTTTCCAACGCACAGGTAAATATTATGAAATAATATCAATAACAACTGATTTTACCTTGGGACTGAAGCACACTATTTCTCAGAGAGTAAGACTTCTTAGTTTCCTTGATAATGTTGCAACAGTAGCATTGATTGCATCTATTTGCTCAACTGTCAGATCATCACTTCCATTATCACTCTCATGGTCTTCACATGGACTTTCATCTTTGCTTCCTTAAGGATGATAAAAAGGCACATGAAACAAGTCAAGGTTGATAACACACTTCGATGAAGATTTATAGTCACTGTGGGCTTGTGTCAAATTGTTGTTGAAAAAGTTCCAACACAAGAACTTGACCTCTTTAATCTAACAATTCTCTGGTGGTTAATAAGCTCAGAACCCCATAAATTTTACATTTTCTGAAAGTGTAGATATAGGGGAAGATGTTAGTAACCATAGTGTCACCATTGTTTACTTATGTAAAAATGGTGACACTATGGTTACTAAAATCTTCCCCTAGTTATCTATCACGTGACAGGTAATTTGCATAAGCTTTTAAAAATCGGTTTTCCCTATGTTTTGTCTCAATACTTCAAAATATCTCACTCAAACTTGCTGGAATGCAAGCTGTTACAAAGCTCTTCCAAAGTGTGTCTCAGATTTTTCATATCTTGCTTACTTTTATTTGAGTACAATTTTAAAGAAATCAACTAGGGTTAAATTCACCCCTCTGGAGGTTTTTCTGACATAAAAATCGTTTCAGAAGGTTTAAACAAATTCTCAAATTCTAAGACACAATTTAGAAGATCCTTAGGACAGCTTGCACTCACACAAATTTCAGCCACATATCTCAAAGCATTGAAACAAAAAAATAGGAAAAACCGATTTTTGAAAGGTTATGCAAATTACCTGTAATGTGATAGTTATGTAAACAATGGTGACACTTTGGCAACCAAAGTGTTTCCGAAAATATATAATTTACGTGGGTTCTGAGGTTATTAACCACTAGACAATTGTTAGCTTAAAAAGGCCAATTTCTTGTCTTGAAACCTTAAGTATCGGCCACAAGGGCAAATAAGATTCAATCAAAATAGAAATATATTTGCATATACTTGTACTTTAAAGTTTTGAAATAGACTAAATATCAGCCTTGAACCAAGAGTTAAAGAAATTGGCAATTGCCTGTCTGAGATACTGACGTGAACGGACACAGCAATATATCAAAATGGCCACCGAATCTAAAAATAGCATCATGACATATCCAGGGGTTAAAATTTACGAGTAAAATTTCTGCTAGACCAGGACTAGGGAAAGATATAATCTACTAGTTCTGAATTACAATTACAAAGTCCTTTACTACTTTACATATGCTTTTATATATGCTTCTCACAAAATGAAAAATATACAACTTTGGAGTTACACTCTTCAGCTACAGGTTCATTTGTACAACAAAATGCTTGCCATCGGATTGTGTATTAAAGCTCCATTTGCTGCCCCATTTAGCTTTTTTCAGTATTGTTCTCCGTTTTGACTCCAGTTTCTGGTGTTAATCCCTGGGCTATGATGAAATAAATACCAAGTGCATACCTTGTCGATGCAGTCGAAATGGATATAATCAGGCATGATTGTTGAATACTTTATTCAAGTCCGGACTAGAATCATTTATCAACAATAACAATGGTCATTACACATGTACTGGCTGTGTTGACAAGCAAAGTAATGGACACTTTAAATTAGCACAGCACAAGTATTAGGATGAGAAACTACAGTAGATTTCCAGAACTGAAATACTGAAAAAATAGTCAAAAGTTACAGCTCATGTCCCTTTAATTCTGAATTGATAATAAAGGACTGCATCATTTATTCCAGATGATCCATGTACATGTATAACATAGTCAACCTCTTTAACTAGACTAGCTCTTTAACACTCGAAAGTGAGGCAGGGACAAGAACATAAGGCAGCCAATGAATGAACTTGTTTCAAAACAGTAAATATGAATGAGACTTGAGGATATATAGGCAGCCAATAAATGAACGCAGATGAGTCATAGGGACACAAGACCTATCAATCATCAACATGAGCAACGCTGGGGTTTTGGACACAAATTTATGTCCTAAATGTTATACGTCTATTCAATCTTGACCCTAAGTTGGCATCTACCACAGAAATTCATAGGTCATTGTACCATAAAGACAATGGTATTGGCCATGCTGACTGAAGAGATGGCACGTACATGTAGTCGATGGCAAGAAATACCTGACATAGGATAGAATTCAACGTGAAAGCTGTTCCGGGAGGTACTGTGACCCCTCCCCATGCTTATCTGATAAAACCTCTGTTATAATACCTTTGCAATCATCTTTCTTTGGGGAATTTCAGCATCTCTCCTGTCAACTATTCTGTTTATAATCCTCCCTCCCCGTGACAATTCACTCATAAGACATGGTGTTTTTGGTGAAATTCAGCCTTGCCGTCACCAGTCTGACAAGCATTACAGATTTTTCATCACATATCATTTCTTCTTTCATTAATTTCATAACTGTGGGAAGAGTTGAATGTTCATTTTCACAACTCCACGTCTTCATTTACAATCACATCTCCCTACCAAGTATCACTGTACATGCTGCCGTCCTCAAGCCTTTACTTTTGACAGAAACTCAACAAACACAAAGTCAAACAATTCTCTCTACTAAACGAATTTACACCCTACATATATTACATATGGCATGGGAGCATAAAAATGGGCATTCTTTACAGCTGCCAATACTGACAAACTAGTCTCGAATGTCAGACTTCGAACCTGTGTTCCGCTTGAGCCGCAATGCTGCAAACTGTTATAATATAATAACCTCTGTTATAATACCTTTGCAATCATCTTTCTTTGGGGAATTTCAGCATCTCTCCTGTCAACTATTCTGTTATAATCCTCCAGTTGGTATGCGATCATTTTGTTGATCAGAGCAAACCCAGGCATCAACGCATAGAATACATTTTTGACCTGCTGTCACTATGCACCTCTAGAGGGCACACTACAGTGAACTACATGTGGAGATCTAGGAACAAATATCACTGACTAACCCCTTTCCCAACCCCGCCAGACTGAATATTTACCCCAGCCTGGGAATATTCCATACCTCAGAGTATACAAGGCATTGGAATATTAAAGACTTCCCGCACGCGCAGTGGTACCCTGAGTAAACAACGATAATCCAGTAGTAAAATAAAAGTGGACAACTGGGGATGAAGTAAGAATTTTTACACCCATTTTATTCATTTATCTACATGGAGCGAAGGAAAATTTAACCATCCATGTAACTAAAGTGTGACCCTGACCTATATATGAACTCACGCAGCAGCAGCTTGCGCAGCAGTGCATTGTCCTGAACTAAGCGGGAATTTCCCTGCTGAGCATGTTTATACACGTTCCGAAGGTGTACGGGAAATTCCGTGTGAGTCATCACCATCAAACTAGCCTATATAAAGGAGCCCGTTGTCAGTCCGGCCAGCGGTCGCGGAGTCTAGCTGATGTGAATTTTTCCTACTGCATGACTGAGGTTCTGAACACGAAGTTCCTATCGGTGCGAACTTGTTCACCCGATAGATAAAATTTTAGTAATTTCCTCTGAACTTAAAATATGACGAAAGACCATTACTTCAAACAAAATGAGCGTTTCAGATGAATGGTACTGATATCTAAAGTGTTCACTCTTTTATCTTTACGTACAAATGTAGTTCCTAAGTCGTTCTCTATTCTATTCCCACCAACAAAACATTCAATACTCATTTCCCCTCCCCGATCTTTATCAATACTTATGATAATATCACAAGTTGTTCTGTTATCTGTTTTCATAGCATAATATCCAACCAAATCGTCAAATTCATCTCCAGTAGCTAACTTTACACATCTAATGAGAACTGTACCATGTTGAAGTATTTTCATATTATCAGTCATCTGTTGATTTACTGTCTGTAAAGTTAATTCAGCTGCCTCATCACCGACACTTTTCAAGACCCAGTTTCTTTAAAGTTGTGTCCCAAAATAATCTAACTGGAACTCCGCTAGCTGTATACGAGCAATAATTCTCCCCCTCGTTTATCCACCTTCTTAGTGTATTATCTGCCTTCATTATTGTATTAAGAGGACTTAATTTTAAGGTGAATCGGTATACCAAGAAGTGCAATGTATGGATTTGTAGGAGTAAGCCAACTACGAAAATCTAACAATTTATATTTGTTTACATTGCTATCAAAATAAATCACATTCGGAGTTCCTGGTGGTTCAGCAACACCTCCTGCAATTTCACTATCCAATATATCTAAGATGTTACGCGGCACATTATAAGGCATGAATTTCTGACTATCCCATCCCATGTCAGAGCAAAAGGAGTAGGATCATTCGAAGCCTTTGTGGCGTCAATTACAGTTTCATCAATGTCTTTAAGTTCGGAAAATTCTACAGCATGCTCGTGGGATTGCACCGCGGCATTGGCTAAAACGAAATATTTTTCGCGGTCTTTATAACGAAGGACGTAATCCTTATTATGATTAGCAGCCATCTTAGTATTATTGTTAACTTTAACATCACTCAGATCTTCAAGCTCAAGATTTTGCATACGAATTGTACCTAGACCGAAGCCACTTGGATCAGACATACTCCGTAGGGACCTATATACAGTGAAAATTAAAATAATACCTTGTAATATACAATACACAGTCATGGCTTCAGCTATAGGAATGACAGTTCTCGGTGCTGTATTAAATGCAACGGCATTCACAGGAGGAAATATTATCGGACAAAAGCTTTCTGGGAATGGTGAGGCTCTTATTGAAGAGAAAGTCCGACATGATAAAGCATTAGAAAAATTTGAACATGATCGCAACGTCTGGTCAGAAAAAAGATTACTCCAGGCTGACTGGGAAAGAGAAAATCAGGCAAAGGACGCGCATGCTGCGGCAGAATTAAGAGATACAGATGCAGAAATCCTGGAAGAAGCAGAAGCGGTGCAAAGCAACTCTACGTCAAGTCCAGCGCAAGCGTTAGCGCAATTCTCAGATTATTATCAACCCAGTCCTGAGCAAAAGAAATATGAGATGATCTATATTGCTGGAGGATTAGTCGTGGGATGGTTTATGTTACACCGGTAGGGGGCTCCTCGGAACGCTTCGGAACGACTACAGCAATTCAATACAAAAGCTAATTGGCCAGTTATTGAAATCGATCATGTTCCCATCCTGATCTGTTATCCAGATATGCATTGAATTCATGTAATCTCCCCCTTTTCTCAATGGCATAGAAATTGCTCCGTTTTTAAAATCGTAAGTAACCTTTTCACTTATTTCTCTCGTATCCCGGATGGGAAGTATTTGTAAACAGTTCGATACTTTCCCCTGTATGTATCCTCCGGAGGCACCCGAACCAAATGAAACATAATTTCCAGTAACATCGACTACATCTGAATGAACTATATATTTAGTGACTGTTAAGAAATCCACTTTCTTCGGACTCATAGTACTTTTTATAACTGGGTTGTCCTCAGGTTTATCTGAAAAACCAACTACGTTGGCGAAGCTACCTGTGGCATTGAAATAGACTTTAATATCTTTAGCCAAAGTTAGAAGAACGTGGTTTGTCGGCAGATGTTTTTCAAAATTAATTTTTTGCTTCAACCCGATTGCTTTGTTTAACGTATCGATATTGTAGTTACCTGGACGTATTGATTTAGTCTTCTTCGGTTGGTCACCTTCTTGATATTTTATTACATTATTCGTCGATGTTATGTTATGCCATGAATTATATAGTCCGCACTCTAGCAGTCTTATCTTCGTAAACTGTGTCGTGTCAATGCAAGGGTAAAAATTAACAGTGACTGGTTCACCTGTTTGACTTTCAATCCAAATGATCATTGTTGTACGTTGTATATATTACTAAGTATAAATGTTCGATGAATATTATATACGAAGTATAAGGTTCTGCAGGAATAATATTTTTCTGTTCAAGAAGATCTTTGGTCGCAACCGCGGCAGCAGTCGCACCGCCTAATTTTGCCAATCGAGTCAAATTTGGACGACTTGGATCGCCAACCTCTATTTTCAGAAATTTGCTGGAGATCATAAGATATCCCATCGCAAGTCCTGCGATTACAATACCATCGTACATTGTGTTTACAACTGTTTTAATATCCATGATTGCTGACTAGTATATAAAATAAAAATAAAAATAAAAAAATATGGGGAGTTAATCCATCTCATACAATGTAGAGGAGCTGGGAACACCCCCTCCCCCTCCCCCCTCCCCCTCCCCTGTCGGAACTGTTCCGGAGGGAGCTGCTACGGGCTCTGTTTTTTCGCTTTCTGGGTTAGATCTTTCCGGGAGGGGACAGAATATGTCGAGCACGCCCCCAATATAGCCCTAATGCAGTCAATGAAACTCCCACAATTCCTAAAACAAGATAACATTTATTATACCAGCGTGAATTATTATCACACTGTTCTTTCATTGTAGGCGGTAGGTCTGCTACCGCATCACTTCCCCTCCCCCCTCCCTCCCCCTCATTGCTTTTAGTTTCTTCTCCCTGTTTTGCCTGTTCCATTCCGCTAATTTCTTGCCCGCAGCAACTCTCCCTGGTTGCTTCGGCGGGTAACGTCACTTTCTCTATGTTGCGCTGTGTCGGAGGTGCCGGTGTTGGTGTTAGGATCGTCCCTGGTACGGTCGTCCCTGGCGGAGCCGTTTGCTGAGTCGTCGAAGTTGAATCCATTTATTTCAGGTACTATATTAAACCCGATTTTTTTAAAATTTAAATGTTTACCCGTAATTAAACCGGTGGAAATTAGAGCAATCAGGGGCCCCCATGTGTACGCTATCCGTCCTGATAATCGTTTTATTTCACTGTTTAGAATAAATCCTTTTTAAGATCAGTGGCATAGTTATCTCGATCATCGATTGGAACTACCTGACTAATTGCACGGGCTCCTAGATCTATGAAACTTTGAGTGATGGTATCACTTATAAGAGAACTGTATTTCGCTTCGTACATTTTGAAGGCTTTAACCACCGTTTCATCTTTCCATTTTTCTACGTCAGCAACTGTAACTCCTTACCAAAAAATAACTTCTTTGACCACTTGCGATGACACAGAGTATTTTTTCACGTTTTGTCTCTATTATGGATTGATTATTGTCCGAAGGCGCCGAAGCCCCTCCGTTCCGATAGGGAACTGTTCCGGTAGGGCGCTGCCATATTTGCCGCTGCCGATGACTTTATTAAATTCTCCATTGTTTGCAGTATGTTATCTATTCTTAGTAAAAAATAAAAAATTCGTTTAAACCTGAATCCGAAATAAAGTATTAACATAGTCTGGAATGTTAGTACCCCTAACAGAACCGTACCGACAGGGATTCCGACAGGGATTCCGAGAAAATTCTCCTCCATTTAAATCTATCTGTATATAGAAACACGAATAATGAGTACAGACGCATTCCCAGTTGCTTTTCAATTGAATAAGACGAGCGTACCGACAGTACAGCATGCTGATATCCCCCCCTTCCAAACCGGACGGGGGAATAAAACCTATTCTCATGGACTTAGAAATATATGTAACGCCGACAGATAAATTTACTTTTCATCCACGGGATATATTTAAAGATAACGTAATCACTCATCGATCAGCGAAAGAAAGTAATGTCTGGCTGGGCGGTCCAAACATGAAATACTGGGACCAGCAACTGAATTTCGCTGTATGGTGCAGCACTACTGGTTGTGGTATATCATTCGCCCATCTCTTTGGTTCCGAAGGGAAATTTCCTCCGCAAATACGATCATTCTGCCGTTTCCATGTATATTTTACAATACGTAGGATCCTTCATGAAATGGGCGTTGCACTTCCAGACGATACCCCCACCTTCAAAGCGGGCGACAATCCGTACAATCTCGTCCAATATGAACTTCTATGTACAGAATTTGGAAATATAAGTCCAACGAAGTCCGACTTTCGATATCGAAAAGGTCAAAATAAAGGTCTTGGTTATGGATATGAATATTACACTAATCGTGGGCCCTGTTCGACAGCCAAAAGCGATATACAACGGTCATGACTTTTTCCTCTCCGCCGACGGAGGCGTTTTCTATACACATACCATTTTTGGAAAGAAAAAACATGTACTGTCCGACAAAGACCGACCACACTACTATTTCTTCCGAAATGATGGATCGGAGGGACAATATAATAGTTTCATTCCTCTGAAGGGAGACTCGGGACTAACAAAGGCTGGCCTAGCCCGCCTCAATGAAAGCCTTGAAGCCTACGTATATTGCATACTCGGCGCACAAGCAAATATTCGCAGTACCATTGTGGGTGATACTGGCAGTGCACAGCAAGTCCGAAAAGAATTCGGTGTTCTCCTCGAAGATGAAATTCGCAATACCGACAAAGTAATTAGTTATAGGCGATATCAAGACACAATAATGAATACTGGTGTCAAACTTGATATGGCAGTCTCACCAAATTTACTTCTCTTACCGTCTGAGATGGTCATCCTTTCGGGCCCGGCAATCTCGGGTTATAATAATGAATTGCAATACGCAACAGAATCTATGTCCTTCGGGTGAACGGTGATATAAACACGGAAGTTCGAGAAAGTGCTGTACACGAGATGGGAGGGGAGGGATCCTGTGAAGTGGCAGGACGAGCCCGGAGGTCACCACCACTCACAATGACACGACTCGGATCGGCCCCTCCCCTCCCCTCCCGGAACGGGCAGCATCTACGACCAGCAGACCCTATTCACGAATATGGTAAAATTGGTTTGTTATCTTTAGCAATATTCATTACTATTGTAGGTACTGGAATAAAGTCACTAAATATATAGATCCAGAGGAAATGTCAATATACGTAACCCCACCATTCAACATGATTATAACTGGACCGACATATTCTGGCAAAACAGAATTTATGTTGGACCTCCTCACCGGTCCGTACTTAAGGAAATTCGAATATGTGATATTCATTTGCCCAACATTCATGAATAATAAAGCGTATAATAGAAGATTCATTTTCACCGATGATAATGTGTTTATATTTCCAGTCGGACTCGATGCAGTGGATGATACATTAACCTACGTGCATAAAGAATGGGCTGGAACGAACACTTTAATAATCCTCGATGACTGCGCCTCGTCCAAAGATATGAAGAAGCGCAGTAACGTTTAGTCCAACTTGGTTTCAGCGCAAGACATGACGGATTATCTGTCTGGGTTCTGACTCAACAATATACTAGTATTAGTAAACCATTTAGGGAAAACATACAGATGTTAGTACTATTTTACACACCGAACAAGATAGACAACAAAACTATTATAAAAGAATATGGAATGGAGGTGTCAGAACGGGAAGCCGTGGGCCTAATCAAGCAATTGAAAAGTAGGCCATTCAGTAAACTAGTATTTCGTTTACGGAATCCGTACGACATAAAATTTTTCGTATAATATAGCAATTATGGCTGCGCCGAAGGTTCCCGAAGGTACTCTTAGAGAATTATATTCAACCCGAAAACTGGTTTGGAGGTGTACAAAAATTGTATGACGCAGCACGGGCCAGCGGACTGAAAGTTACCAAGAAAGAGGTGCAGGACTGGTTAAAAACTCAGCTTACTTATAACCTACATAAACCGGTACCTCGTACTCGTGGGGGTGCTCGGGCGGCGCGCGTTTTTGTAACATCGATAGACTCACAGTGGCAAGCGGATCTCGTGGAATTCCCTGCCCCATTCGCAAAAGAGAATCGTAACATTCGATACATGCTAACAGTAATCGATGTACTCAGTAAATATGCATGGGCCAGGCCAATACAGTCAAAAACGGCTGATGATACGTTGCAAGGCACTACAAGATGTGATTAAGAAATCTGGGAGAAGGCCCGACAAACTTCAGACAGATGAGGGGCGGGAATTTACTAATCGAAAAATGCAGGGGTGGTTCGAGGAGTCAGGAATTCACTGGTTTCACACCTACAGTGACAAAAAAGCTAGCGTCGTTGAACGTTTTAATCGGACCTTAAGACGATGATGTGGAAATACTTTACATACAGACAGACACGTTCCTGGCTTCCCATTCTACCACACCTTCTCGAGAATTACAATAACACCGTTCACGGAAGTATCAAAATGAAACCCAGGGACGTAACAGAGGAGAACGATTGGCAGGCATTTTATACACTATTCGGTCCTGAGTTGGCAGCCGGGGGAGCCAACCTGAATTCAAGCCGGAGAAAGGGTCCGAATTACAAAATACAAGACCACTTTAAGAAAGGATATTTACCAAATTGGACAGAGGAGATTTTCGTGGTTTCAAAGTTGTGTACGCAGCTGGCTTGGGAACGCCACCAGTTTACAAAATAAAAGATCTGAATGGAGAGGAAATACTCGGCACTTTCTACTCCGATGAACTTCAGAGTGCCCTTTCGGAACGCGACGAGCTGTACAGAGTAGAACGAATTTTGAAGACGAAAAAAATTAGAGGAAAGAAATATTATCTGATAAAATGGAAAGGTTATCCAGAAAGTTTCAATAGTTGGGAGCCGGAGGGAAAATGTTATTAGAACTTCGTAAGTTCCTGTTCCTGTGCTGGTACGTAAGTACTTCGTAAGTTCCTGTCCATGGTACTTGTCAAGTACTACGTAAGTACTAACGTAAGTATTTACGAAAGTTATTCAATAAGTACCATGGAAAAAGTCTTAATTTCTTGAAAGCCGAAAGTGTCAGTTACCACCCCACTTCCACCCCCACCTGGCCAAGTATTTATCATGTACTGTCGTAAGTAATGTTCACTTACTGCATCTTTTCGGCCGTATGTGGATGAGGTGGGGCCCCTCAGTTCCTCGAACATATTAAGTTTGCAAGATCTTCAAAACGACTTCTCATGTTACCACAGTCCGTTCTTTCGAGTCCCCCTTTTCAGCTTTATCGATAAGTTCTGGTTGAAGTATAATGTACACAACTGACATGAGCCATAGACAAGTAACTTCAAAGTCCGGTGTACAGAACCGTAGGGTTTCATAATGTCAAGTGCTCGTAGGTCAAACGAAGCATTATAAGCACACACAGATTCACAAGCGTTAAGAAGTTTGTGTAGGTTCTTTAGTGAGACTCGAGGTTGTTCTAGTTGTTCTTGACCAGGTGGGAAGTACGCTTTTTCAAGTTCCTCCTCCTTGAAACCGTCTATTAAAAATCCCTGGCTGCCGCTATCGCGTCGAGCTGCCATGCAATTCCAAAGTCAAAAGCTCGTGGATATTCTACTGGTCCGACTGTCTCGGTATCAATTGTTGGATTAAGTATATTCTTGAGAACGAGGGGGGTAAGAGCGTTCCGAATTACCAAACATGGAAGCCTATAGTCGTGGCAAATTTCTAAGAAAGTCTGTTTGAACTTGTTGTGAATCTCTTCTAGTTCTTCTAAGGCGGTACGTGATTTCGTACGACCTGGCTCGAGTCAACACATTCCGCCTGCAATAATCCCAAGGCATATCTTTGAATATGATAATGAAACTGGGTAAATGGTCAAATGCTCTAGAAACAATCTTTTTTCTTCCCACTCCGTGGAAACGCCCCGGATTCGAGAAAAAGTCAGATGTTGAATTATGGAAGAGTCACAATAATGTATTGTTCTGAAGGGAGGGGGAGGCCTCCCCTCCTCCTCCTCTCCCAGCCTGACATTGTAAACTAAGCGTATGTTCTATAAACTGGTTCTGAAAATCGGCAATCGAAACGTGGCGCCCATTATAAAAGTCGGCAATGTTGCTGGAAAAACTAGTGTCAAATTCTGGTACGTGATACGGATCCAAATTTACTGCATCGTAACTCTTACCACTTCCAGTTGGTCCATTTATGAATATGTATGACATTTTGGGATACTATATCATAGAAAAAATTTTTTTAAAATTATTTTATTAAGATATATACGATAAGACAATGACAATCCTTTCTATTTCAACTGCAATAAAAATACTTGAAACCGGAGAAAACATCAAAATTGATGATGGAGGCAAATTAGTATTTGGTGAATATGTAGATCCTTTCATATACGTAGACAGTGAGCTAGAAGTAGTTTTCAACATCGGACCTAAATATGGTTCGGGAGGAGATCCAGCTACATGTGATGGGGTGTGTGTCAGTTGGCAACTGAGTCTTCAAAAGTTTACTGATTTAATAATATTCCGTACCCTAGGTGAAAGTTTCGATGCATCTACTGCTAAAAGTTATGCTCTAAGCCTGGCCGCTCACTCCAAGAATACTACTGGATTTTACAATCCATCTAAAGTGTATCAGAAGCGAGGGAGCGGGGCGCAGCCGGTTGAGTATTTTAAATTTCAGTTTAAAAAGAGGGAGAAATCACGATTTCGCTACATGTATTGATATGGTTCAAGAAATTGACTGCGGTTTTAAAACAGTGAGTCCGTTACCAGTCCGAGAAAATCCTGCTATTGTACCTCGTAATATCCGAAAAGGTAGTAAGATAGAATTCTTAGCATTTAAACCGCGCTTAAGTAAGCGTGCTCTTTCTTTCACTGTTGAGAGATTATTTTGTGCTGCGCCTAATAAACCAGAAATTCAAGATGCGGAAGAACTAGTCGACTTAGAAAGATTAGGTGAGATATATAAACAAATAAATGCTGACAAAAATATTATAGTGGATTTTGATGACCTATCATAGAATAATTATTTTTTCATTTTAAAAATTTTTAGGATAGTATATATCATAAAGATTATTATGGCCCGTCGATTACATACAGCATTCAAGGGAGCAGTTTTACGAAAAAAATTTCCTGAAGTCAAGCGAGTCAAGGATATCGGGGAGCTGGTGGATATTGAAGGTATGGTCAAAGAACGGAACGAAAGATGTACTCTGTTTATACCGAAATGGAAGTCAAATTATCGGATCCGAAAACTGGTAATACACAACATCGTACATTGCATGTTAAATTAAAAGATACATACACAAAAGATGTAAGAGGATCGGGATCGGATGTGGGGCAACAATTAATAGATCGCTACGATCGTATGCTTGATACAATTGAAAATGTTGAGGGTTCTGGTCTCGTTCTCGAGGAGATACTTAATTTTGAAGTAATTCTAGTAGAAGTTTTACTCGGGGCTGGCCGGGGCGGATTCAACTTCCCAGATGGTTAAAAAATAAGCATTGTGTGAGCGATCTGGTGCTACCTTCGGGCAGCGAGAACTGTTTTCAATACGCCATCGTAGCAAGTTTAAAGTTGGCCGACCCCGAGTTTCGTGAAAAGAAATGTGGTCAGGTAAGGAGAAAATGGAATACGTACGCCCCATTTATGGCTGACTACTGTTGGGAAGGTATTCCCCCGCCCACGCCCGCCGATCTGACTGTATTCAGGCGCTTCGAGCAGCAAAATCCAGGGGTCAAACTTCAAGTATTTCAGATCTACGAAAATGATCCCACTCCCCGTCCGACATAACTGTGTTATATAGTAGCGGAGCCGAAGGCGATCAAATAGCAAATATCTTACTGATAGTTGGCGAAGACGGCGGCCGTTCTCACTTCGTACCAATTACTGCGGAAAATCGCCTTCGTAATTCTCGTACTAATCGAAAGAATGAGCGCAGACGGAAGGTATTTGTATGGTTTGTAAAAGAGGTTTTAAGTCAACAGAAGAATTAGAAAAACATCAGGTATACTGTGGAACAGACACTGCCCAGCCAGATTTTCTAAGGAAGTGTGTCAATTTGAAGGACATCGGAAGAAGGTTCCTTCTCCCTACGTCGTCTATGCAGATACTGAGGCAATTATTGAGAAGGGGACCGGCCGACACATTCCAATTTGTCTTTCGTATGTTATGGTGGAAGGTGGGGCTCGGCGGGCCGACCCACTGTTTATGGTAAAAGAACATTCACAGGTCTCTCCTGTGTTACAGACTTTCTAAAGGATATGAAAGAACGGGCCGAGTATTATTCGAAATCGTATTATTGGAAAATAATACCGATGAGGGATCCTTCTAATTACCGGCGCGACGGATGTGATCCAGTCTGTATTGCATGTGGAGAGCCGGCAGGATACCGAGTAGTGAAGGAGGAGGCGACCTTCTATTGCGAAGGATGCCGGCCGTCGAGAACCATTCCTATCTACTTTCACAACCTCAAGGGATACGATGGTTCTTTTATTTTGAAAGAATTACATGAAATAGACGCGGAGGGGGACCAGAGCCTAAAATCATAGCTAAGACGAGCAATGGAGGAATTATGGGTCTCTCGAAAACATTTATTTTTCACGCCTCAATTGTTGTTGCCGGAGGGAAGAGGGAGATAAAGAGACGTTTCTTTTCTATAAAGTTTATGGACAGTGCTCAGCTGATGATGGGGTCATTGGCGAAGTTGGCAAAAACTGTGCCGGACCACGGGTGGACGGCGGCGCCACTTTCGTACCCGGACATTCAAAGGGCGAAAGGTTTCTTCCCCTACGAATATTTAGACTCGGTTGACAGACTGGGAGAGAACCAGCTCCCGGAGAGGGGGGAATTTTATAGCGAATTGACGGAAGAGGGGATTTCTGAGTCTGATTACGAACATGCATTAAGAGTATGGGACGAAGTTGGATGTAAGACGATTCGTGATTATATGGAATTCTATTGTGAGACTGACGTTCTACTTCTTGCAAATATATTTGAAAATTTTCGTGACACATGTTTAGAAGCATATAAGTTAGATCCAGCCCACTATATGTCAGCGCCTGGCTTGACATGGGATGCTATGTTACTTTACACGGGTAATAAGTTTAAACTCATTCAAGATGCTGAGCAGATGACTTTCGTACAACGGGGAATTAGAGGCGGCATCAGCCAGTGTAATATTCATTATTTACAGACAAATCATCCTGCGGCCGGCGCCCTGGCGGGAATTAGATCCAGAGAAGCCGGTGACCGAAATAAAATATCTCGATGCAAACAATCTCTACGGCTGGGCAATGAGTCAGGCAATGCCTACGGGCGGACTTCATTGGATGACGATGGAAGAGTGGGAGGAATGGGCCGCCGAGGGGGGAGCGCGGGGGCGGAGCTGGCGGAGCGTGGGGACCTGGTTCCACCTTTCCACCAAGTTTTCTAGAAGTAGACTTAGAATACCCAGCCGAATTACATGAAGAACACAGCGATTTGCCATTAGCACCGCATCACTATGAATTTCCGAGGCAGGGCGGTCGACTGATTACAAGTGTGATGGATAGAGAGTCCTATGTCTTACACTACAAGTTGCTGGAATTCTATCTTCGGATGGGAATGAGATTGAAAAAGATTTATCGGGTGCTTGCTTTCGATGAAGCTCCATGTCTCGCGAAATATATTGACTTTAACACTAAAATGAGGGCAAAGGGGAGGACAGATTTCGAAAAGAATTTCTATAAGCTGATGAATAATGCAATGTTCGGTAAGACAATAGAAGATGTTCGAAAGTACAGAGACTTTAAATTTGTTTCGGACTGGAACGGCACGGATAGTGGACGTAAAAAGATTCAGAAGTATAATCCAAAGATGAAACATATAACTTTCATAACTTCCGAAGAGGATGGCGATTCCTGCGACAGTGCCCTACTGGAACTGAAAACGGATGAGCATAGATATGTAAAACCAGTTTTCATCGGCGCCGCAGTACTGGAACTTTCTAAGCTGCTTATGTATGAGACGCATTACAATTACTTTCGAACCAGTTCCCTGGAATACGATTAGCCTACATGGATACTGACAGTTTTGTTTACAGTGTACCGATCCCGGACCCTCCGGACGTAACTTTCAATGATATAGTCCGAGAAGATGTGGAAAAGAATGGTGAGAAGTCTATATATGATACTAGTGGGATGAGTCGGACCCAACTTTCCGAAGATTAATAAAAAAGTGATAGGTAAATTTAAAGATGAGTTGAATGGTGAACCTATTCTTGATTTTGTCGGCATACGCTCGAAAGTGTATGCTTTTCGAACTCCAACTTCGGAGACGAAAAAAAATAAGGGGTGAAAGATGTTTGTGTTAGAAAACATTTGAACTTTGAAGATTATAAGATCTGTTTGAAACTGGGAAGAAGCCGGAGCCGGCACAGTTTGTACAGTTTGTACGGAAAAAGGCTGGAGAAATCCGTAGTGAAAAGCGTAGTAAAATCATGATGGCGCCAAATGATATCAAACGTGTGCAGTTATACAATCCAGACACGGGCGAATGGCTGGCAGAAACATGGCCGATAGGACGGACGACGGGTCATGGTTATAATATTGTAAAGACTTTAATCTACTATTTTCAATAGAGACCAGGGCATCACTGATAACATAAATGTGGCAAATATATTTTCATCGTGAGCGTCATCGCCAACTTAGTTGAGGTGTCTTTTCTCAGGATTCAAGTTGAATTCCGTCCTTTGTGTTCATTACTTTTAAACCATTTCCATGAAACTCAATATCTTTAAAGCTACGCAGATCGATAAACAGACAGAATTTATTCTTCAAATAATCGGCTCATCTATATCAATTTCACACCAATCTTTATCTTCAGCAAAATACCGTCGCACCTCTCGCCAAAATTGTCTTGGTATCATCTTCTGAGAGTACACTTTATTTGCAATGCCTTCGATTGATACAGACACAGATTCAATGGATGGGTTAAAGAAAAGTTCACTGTTCAGTTCTGTCTGATTCTGATTTTTAGTGAAGAGTATAGCGATACCTCTAATGCTACGTCGTGGTACATTTATATTTTCATTGATAACCGTGTCCGATTCTTTGAATGGGATTGTTCTAAAATAATGTATATGCTCGTAAAGGTAACTTTTCCCACTGTTGTAATAACCAGCAGTTGACCTCGCGAGATCGAGGTCAGAAATTGTCTCGTATTCCATTTGAATGTTTTTAATTTATAATTGGTTGTAACAACTGATTACTGACAAGTAATTGGGGGGCGGGTGCCAACGTAATTTCCCATTCAATATGACTCCCTAACGCTTTTGGATATGCAACTCCATGGCCTGTTATGAGGGGTGAGTGAGACGAATAGCATATTTTGTTTTATATGTGTCGAAAAGTAACTTATCGCCCACGACGTTTTGATCTGCATCGGTCGCACCGCTTCTTAATTTTCTTAGATTTTCGTTCTGAATTCCGTACAGTGTCATGTTCGTTCTCTCCTTTTTATGTTTGAAGAGATCACGATAGCATTCAATAAAGTTATATTTATTCAAATCGAAAAGTGTCTGACCCTCAAATGTGAGTTTCATACGCTCCACCAAATTTTTTGCAACATTTTGTACTACTCGGTTATATTCATCTCCCATTACTTCGAGATCAAAAACCAGGTCGAAAGTATCTGGAACTAAGAGTACTCCGCTTTCTAACTTCGGACATCGTATGATAAGTGTCTGGCCTGGATCTGCCTCACTTGGATTATGAGCAATCACGTGATGAGTTCTTTCTGACTTGTTCCATTCGGTATTCGGTTGGTGAAAGTCGGTGATAATGTTCTATCGTACCCCATTTTTCGTGTAATGTATATAGTAGAAGAAAAAAAGAAAATAAATCACATCTTACATTTCACTTCGTGTATATAATGACTTAGAAGAAAAAAAATCACATCTTTACATAAATATTTCCGTCTGATTGAAAGATAAATCGATTACCTGTGTCGCGAATCAATCGAAGAACCCAATATTCTTGGAGATGATGAGCCTCTTGGTCATCCTCAGTATCCTGGAATACAGCTATGAATTCTAGTCGCTTAAAGAAGTTAGTCTTTTGACATTCCTTCACGAAAGCTAATATGTTATGATATAGATTATCATCTTTGAGTCGGACACCTGGATTTGCTCGAAGGATATGTCGATTTACCCGTCGGAGTTTGCACCATTCCAATTCAACAGAGAAACCAAACAGGTCTTTATTTTTAGAAAGAAACTTTGCAATATTCTTTTCACCAAACATGTCGATGCTTTAGGGGGTGTGATATATTAATACATAATTTTATTTATAATGACTAATGTTAATCCAGTTAAAAATATCCATAGCTGTTCTCCAACAAATCCGACCACCGATCCTGCTGTTTTTAATAGAAAACTGACAAGTGAACCGATTAAACCTGGTATTGCAGCAGCACTTTTTGCGGCCAATGTTTTTAACCATTCACCAAATTGCTTGACAATTTCTTTAGCTTTTGTATATACTTTGGGTGGACTGAACCCACCTGTGTTTGCTCCTCCTCCCCCTGCTCCCCGCCTCCTCCTCCTCCTCTAGTCACAGCCAGGCAATTGTTGATATTGTCATTCCAAGGGCAGTCAGTATTGCAGCGATTGTTATACCATTTCGTTTAAATAATTCTGTCAGCTTCAGCCTGAGTGACAATTCTGGATCGAAATTACATCACGAAGAGACCTAGTCGTGCCAGACTTTCACGTGCCTCACTGATCTTCCATGTTCGTATTCAATTCGATTGTCAACTTTAGCTTCTCTTGTTATGAGTTCAGCTAGTAGTTTTTCGGCTTTTCTTTCCTTGGGTGCTCGTTTCAGGATCCTTTAACTGTTTTTCAACTTCTCTTTTCTCTAGCCTTATTTAACTTTTTCATTGTTAAGCTCGCTAATACGCATATTCGCAATCCTTAATTCATCATTAATAGCTCTATATTCTGGGTTTAGATTGTTCCATTGTTCGATTTTATTTCAAAAGCTTGTATTTTATCTGCATTACCAGAAGCATCTTGTCGTAACTCTGTCAGTTTATCTTTGTATAACCCATGTCTTCTGGCGTCATCTTCTCAGCCGGTATTTTATCGTTTTCCACATCTACAGAATACAATGTACGACTCACATATTCGGGCTCTGCGCTGTCTCCCCTCTAACTGTATACTTTACTTACAAATTCATATCCTCCTGCTTCTCTTTTTACTGTCTCGAGTGATCTAAATCCACGTCCTATAGTTTTGATAGCCTGAGTTTTTTATAATACAGCTTTCCATCCCTAATCTTTGCATTCAAAATAATTCGTTTCGTGCTGCTCATCAGTAATATTATTCTCATCTAAGAATTCTTTAGCCATTTGTATTTCATGTTCTACTTTCTATCTAGTCGTAGGATCTACCTGCGGGCTCCGCGCGCTTGAGCTATCCGGTAAGGATCGACTTCTGCAAGGGCATTATCATCGTCTATAAAGAATGTTTCAGCAGTAGCGTCATCATCGTCATTTACATTTGCATCATCGAAATCCTGGAGTGGTATATCTTCTCCTCCTTCTGCCATATTGTATTTCTATATTACTACAATTATTTTTTATCCCCCTTTACATATACAGTAAAAATGCACATCTCAGTTGTTGAAAGCGTTGAACAATTGGCTGATTACATAGAAAGAACAAGTGCTGCATATCGACGAAGTTACAAATTGATGGGTCGAATTGATATGGCTCTTAATATTACTAAGGAATTCTTGTAAGCTCTGCTGTAATAGCAGCAATTCCAACAGTTCCGGTACTGTTAGCCTTAACTCCTATACCAGGTGTTGTTATTGATGTAATACAAGGGAAAACGGGTGTAGCAAAAAGAAGAGAGAAATATAAACATTATTATGTTCAATATAAACAGCTGCTTACACAAATACAAGAAAAAGGGTGCAACCCTTCGGAACGAGGAGGCTCCGGGTCAGAACTTATTCAGGACATATTTCATCAGGCGCTAGAAATTCAAAAACAAGAAGGATTTAGTCCACCTCTGGAAAGATACCTAAGACATTATGGATTGAATGGATATGAAATTTAGTTAACTTCGTGTTCAACATCAGCTAGACTCCGCGACCGGCCGGCCGGACTGACAACGGGGTCCTTTATATAGGCTAGTTTGATGGTGATGACTCACACGGAATTTCCCGTACATGTATATACATGTTGTGTATTTAGGTCAGACAGAACAAGTTTCTACATAGTCCACCAGCATCAGTGGTTCCCAGCTAGTGTATTGCGCAAGTCCACGCCTGACTCAGCAGGGAAATTCCCTGCTTAGTTCAGGACAATGCACTGCTGCGCAAGCTGCTGCGCGTGAGTTCATATATAGGTCAGGGTTACACTTAGTTACATGGATGGTTAAATTTTCCTTCGCTCCATGTAGATAAATGAATAAAATGGGTGTAAAAATCTTACTTCATCCAGTTGTCCACCTTTTATTTACTACTTATATCACACTACGGAGCCCGGGTCATGATGATAACCCTCATATTGTGAGGAGCCTGTTACTAGAGATATGCTTGCACGCTGATTGTTCCGAATCTTTCACACAGAGGAGCGATGACACTCCCATTGTTTAAACCGACTTTGTTTTTGACGTAATATTAACGAAATAAATATCCTGAACTCTGAACACACAAGTTAGCCGACACAACTTGAGAAAATACAAAAGACTCAAAAGAAATTCTTGCTTCTTTAATACTGTTCAGAGAAATATGTCGATTATTTGTAGACCTAAAGTTTTGAAAACAATAATATAATTTTAGCCTCTCCTCTTTGAATTATCGAGTCTTTGAAAGTATGGTGTCACAAGGGATTAGGTTGAGCGTGCAGAAATATCACAGACAAGTAGAAAAAGAAATATTAACAATGGGGAAACACAGCTCGCCATACACCTCACTGGAATTACCATGATATCATATACCACAGTTTAAATAACCAGCATCGTCGTCATTTCTTTTCGGAGCTGCGGAATAGCAACATCAGGTGTTGTAGAAAATGTTAGGTCAATACAAACAACACGAAAAGACTTTTTATAAAAAAATATATAAAATGGCGCTAAACAAGACTAGTCATGCGCGTAAATCACAACTTTTTTCCTATATTTTAACCACAGTCCCACAAGAGGGACTTGTATTTTAAAATTTGGGTGAACTATACAAAAATAGGATTATCTTCACTTTTCAAAACAAATTCAGCCTATAGATAACGATGACGAACATCCAGGATGGATTGTCGTCGGGAATGACGCAATACGACAGAAATATATAAACATAGAGTGAATATAAAGCTACTCAGTTGATACACGGTTATTTAATAGCACAGCTACAGCTGAGATAAGTCCTGTCAAGATTTTTTCTGCTGAATTAACCACGATACGGAAGTAGAACAATGTTAGACACGTACAGACCAGCCAGTGGGGTATATGGTGGTGACATGGACGAAGAACAGAGGACAAGGTCAAACTCAGTCCGGAGTACGACAAGCACATCAAGTACTCGTAGTACTAGGCCTGTCGGGGTGAAGAGAAAAAAAACAAAAAGCGAGTGGTCACCAAGACTGAATACTTGCTGATGGTTGGGGAGTGAGCTACACTTGTAAAGGACAAACGGTACGACATAAGCGTCATTGTTAATGGATTTGATGGGACTGGTATATAGTCCAAGTTGACGCCATCGATTAGAGAATCCAGGATGGGAATGCAGTACCAAGCTATGCGGACCTAACTTGCGTCCTGCAGCACAACCATAACTATATATTGATAGAAAGGAAGACAAATATGACGAAGGCTGGCTATATTCTCATAAAGTTGGCGTAATTATTTGATAATCTTCGGGTGAGATGAGAAACCATGGACGTCAATGAGAAAGATTTTAATTTTTTTGAGACTGTGAAGAATTTGAAAAAAACTTTCAGATGGCAGCTTACGAGGGAACATTTCATCGGCAAAAGAATTTGGTAAATCGTCGAAGAAGACACATTGACCATTTTTGAACCAATTCAATTACTGTAAGTTGTATGATAACTGTTCATTGCACAAACACTTACAGTTACTCAGTTACTCCTGTGACTATATGATAATGTACATTTTCACCTAAATGTCTAAGTTATAAGAATATTGATCTATAAGTATTTTGAATACTTACTTGACAGTACGTCTATGACTTAAACAATGATTTGTTTGACCTCTCGATTCTTATTGGAACATATCGACAGTTCATGTATAAGTCCATTTATACTTTTTTCGTTATCTTATTCATGAGCTATCATGTTTGTTCCTCAAATAAATTGGAATTTTGTGATAACCATGGTCGATTTCGTCATTTATCGACGATTCATGACATCTTCTCTTCTATGAAATACAGCAGCAATAAAGCAAAGACCGAGACGAAACTTGCTTTGCTTTTTTAACAATTGTCAAGGTTCGTGGGATAACACGTGATAAATTTTAGCATTCGTAACAAAAGCCGGGCGTCATACAATGAAACTGGTAAATGACTTTAATATCCATACACATGCTGTAAAGTGAACTAGTTTTGAAACATACGAGAGGTCAGAGGTTACAGGTGAGTACTGTAGGTGCATTGTTGACACGTACATCAAACACACATTAATGGTAGATTACAGATTTTATCGCCATGATTAATGTATGAACAAATCATGACACTAGTTTTTTGGCTTCCCTACAGCCCCAACGATTCTGGTTGTCATGATGACAGACATAGGGATAATGTAACAATGGGTATTTGCTACAACTATGACCTTAAGGGCAAAGACGTTGAATCCTCATGTTTCATCATCCAAATTCCGTATGTCCATACAGACGACCACGGACATTGTTTACTCCGCTCACCAGGTTTGGCTAATGAATACTTTGCGGACAATCAGAGGAAGTATCATCTCCAGGTGTCAGGACTGACCTTTATCTCGTGATGAGCGTCATAAAGTTTCGAATGATAATTGAATAAAGAATTAAAACACAATGTATTTATTAAAGTTTCGAATGATAATTGAATACAGAATTAAAACACCATGTATTTATTCCCATTCAAACTACTTCTGCACGAACGACGTCGATAGGTACATGTCTACATTTGCATTTCCGAGCGAGATCACCATTTGCATAATTAATATCAGGAGTCACACGTTCTCCTGGACAACTCAGACCATCCTAATGTTAAAATTCTTTACATTTCATCGCAATGAACTTAATTTGGCTTCAAAATTAGTGAGACAGGGATACCAACAAAAAGACTCGTTAGGACTTTCAAAAAGTGCTACGGCCGATATGATGACATTGTGGCCAAAAATGACACCTCGGTCACTCAAATGATTAGCGACAGCATTCCGGCTTTGACTTATTACAGTGATTCATATCCTGTATCTTTTCATACAATATTTAGACAATTTTGGACCAATCCTGACGGGTGTAGCATGCTATCAGGGTACGCTTACCCATTCCGGACACCTGGTACCACCACTAACTATCAGTGGTTCAGGATGGTCCTACTTAAATTTGTAAATCACAAATGTCCCATGGACCTGGTAATTTATTACCTTGAATGGAAATTATTATTGGACCAGTTTAATGTCATATTACTTCGAAACAGAATTCAGGCATCGGTGTCGCAGGTTAAGCAGCATCACCAAAGCGAAATGAATTTTGCTAAGGATGAAGTCTACCTTACATTTAAATAGCGCCAAAGCTTTACACACTTCAAATTTACCGTAACAACCTTTTAGAGTTTTGTAAGAAGTGGAGCTGTGGCCCCAATAATATGAAAGATATGAGTGCTCATTCAAAAGGTTAGAGTTACAATGTAATACCAGTTACACGCTTTCGAACTCGAATGAAGAATCGGTGAGATATGCCACACTTATATGGGGGTAACAAAAACAATAAGTAACTGACGGCCATTAATTAAACATTCCACAAAGTCTCTGATTGACAGGCTTGAGTAAGGTTACTGAACACTGCTGATATCGCACTTTACTTAACTTACCATGTACAGGTGATGGCATCGTTAGCAACAGACAAACTCAGTTGTTTGTTAGTTCCCAAACTATGTAGATCACAAGTCAAGCCCTGGTGTTCTGTGTACTTCTATGACATCTGCTCGGCCGCTCACGTGCAGCAGGCTCATTATTTCATCATCGTCCAGGGCGATTATTTGGCCTTTTGATTAGTGAAGAGATACCAATCATGTTCCAACTTTCTCGTTAAAAATGAAAAAAAAAATCCCGACAATAGTTAGATTGAGGTGTAGGAAACAAAGTTCTCTTAGATCTGTTTGGGACCGATAAAATGTGAGAAGTCCTGACTTACTTTGTAGAGGTCTATGATCTCTTGAAACACGGTTTGAAAAATGAATATTATACCTTGGCAGCAGATAGTCAGAATACCCATTTTTCGTTTTAAAAGTTTACATTCGTCGGGGGATTTTGCAAGGCATGCATATCTTTCCTTCCTAATTCCAGTACTTTTTTTCGGCTGACCTTCATTTTATTTTTTTCCAAAAATGCAAAACATTTTCAATTTTTTTTGCTGCGATTTTGTTGTGCAGATTTGTGTTTTCATCATTTTCTCGAAAGACATAATAGTCAGCACCTAATCTTCCAACAGCATCAATGTCTACGTGTCAGATACATTGAGATCTTGTTGACAACTAACATGGTCCAGCGCCTTTAAACCGTGCTGAATCGTTAATATGGCACTGTTATTTTAATGTCCCGACCAATCAGCTGGCTGTATTTGCGCCACTGATATACTGGTATGATTTAATATATCATAACAGTATAGTGATTGAGTAAGTACAGCGATCTGATTGGTCGAGAGTGAAAGTAAAAGTGATCTTTTCGGGATACAGCACAGTTGAAACAGCCACGAGCTCTCAGTTATAGAGAACACTTCATCTTCTAACTTTTTCCGCCAATATTTCCATATACTCTTCTGAACTAAAAGCACTAATTTAAAACCACCTGAACAACTCGTATACAACTCGGTTTTGACCGCTTCACTCGATACATCTGCACTCGTGGTGTCTCGTCCACAATTGCCATAAATTGGTCAAAATTTCGGGGTGTACTCGTCACTAGGGGTGGTTTCTTGCTGTTGTACGTTTGGGAGGTTAGGCAATACGAACTTGCATGGAACATACTTGGAAAGCAGAATTGCAATACATGAAAATTATATCCTTAATGCCGGCAATAAGCTATTTTTTCGGCAACCAAACAATTAGATCATTAGGATAGGTACTTACCTTATCTAAATATCGAAGGTCGATCGATATGCTGGTAAATTGTTATGTGATATCAACGCGATGTGACTTTTATCAGCTATTTGTTTCATACTACGATACCTTGTGACGTATGTGTACGACAATTACATGTCATGAAGTGACAGCCTCCATTTCCGTGCGAGCACAATCTTGAATACCTGAGAAATTGAGGTTTGTGTTAAAGTTCAGAGGCACATGTCGAACGATTCATTTTTAAACGTTCTGTCAAGAACTGTTGTAATTTTCACAAATAAAGAACGTTCATTAATACCCAATTTCTATAACACTTAATGTACAAATGTTTTTCAACCGAGGCTTTAGAACGGTCCTAACAGTCGACATTTAAGATAGTATCACACGCTTCTGTACCAAATATTAATATTTAGGTCGTTAGGTGAGTCACTTTATCGGTACTGATCTTTTTAGCGTCATACTGACGTCATTCAGATTGAACTGGACAATTGTACCATGGCATAACTGATATACAACGCTAGAAGTCAATGAAGACGCTGAAGAACACCACAAATGAGTGGACCGATTCCAGAGCATGTTCCTAAATGTCAACAAATATTTCTAATATTCCGAAAGGGACAGTCATTTATCAAGGAATGCTGCAACACGTCTATGTTGATCACTCTGAGATGCAAATCATGTAAAATGACTTTAACTGTCACGTTGAATTTTAAAGTTTGTACCTGTATTCTTGCCCAACCAGTTTTGGTTTTCCCACGTGTATTGGTGGAGAAAGTACGGAAGATCTCCAATTTTTGTGGACATTAATACTACCGACAAAATTATTTAATTATTGTGTCAATCAATAAGACTGGTAAGTTCACGAGACGAATAAAGTCACCTCTCTCGGAACAATAATAACACAAATTGTTTCACGAAGACAAGTGAAAAATCAGGGATCAGTTAATATACCAAAACTGTGAAATATTCATCATTAACTTAAATCAATCCACACTCTTTTCACTGATATTTTCAATAATCATGTAAAAATATCTAAGCAAACCATGGTAGATTTAAGGCAAAATTGCTCCGACTCACCATGCTTTATTTACTCAATTGATTGTTGACATTGGACCATGTTGGTAACCAGGGGTCAAGGGTCACCAGTCAAAGGTCAACATTCAAGCAAGTGACTTTCATTCATGATTTTTCTCCTCTTTCTGAAAGCTTGTCAATAGCATGGAGGAATGATCTTGAACTTCATCATGCAAATGCAGCGACGGAATTCAACTACAAGTCTTGTTAACTGCCAGGTCGCTTGTATTGTTATAAAGGTGAAGGAATCACTTCCAGGAACTTTGCCACATACAAGACACACATCCCCTAATCTGGAAAAAATATTCATCCTCTAACTTCTGGGGAAAATCAAGTTTTTATGCAGTTGGTTATATTTTCCAAACACATTGGTGTGTTTAGCATTTCCCTTCTTTACAACGGTGCCACATCCCGTTCTGTGTAGTGACCACGCAGAATTAACAGTACAGCAGTACTATCACTATTTGGTCTTCGATCGCCGTGTGAGCAGGATACCAGAGATCAACCAGAGTAGAGGCTTGTGGATGACAAATAAGAATCTTTATTTCTTTGACGAAAAATGTTTATAAAAGAGCCCGCTGATGATAAAAGGCTGCTATACCAAACCTACTATCCAACTTTATACTTTCTCAACTTAATGATAACTGCATATTCGGTCCGACCCATTATAATAATTCAAGGTAAAACTTAATCGTACAAACAACTCTAAAACAATCAGCAGGCAATAATTTACATATCTTGACAATTAGCCGGTAATAATTTACATATCTTAATAAGTGACAGAATTCATTAAGTTACTCTTACGGAGAAACTTTCGTAAATAAATTAAGAACTGGCGAAAACAACAATTATATTATTAGAAATGTCTACCCTCACACTTCCAGCTTGTTTATGCTGACATCAGCTTATGATGACATCAGCTCGATGACTTTGTGGATGTTCTGACAATTAAGCGTATATCTACATTATTATCTATAGGCTGATTGGAGATTCCTTATTTTTGTTCCATAGTTCACCCAAATGTTAAAACACAGTTCGTCTAGTGGTTTGAGGGACTGTGGATAAGATCTAGAATAAAGTTGCCATTTATTCGCAAGACTTGTTCAGCGACATTTCTTTTATTATTTTTTGTACAACATCTTCTTGTGTAGTTTGCCACTGACCTGACACATTCTACGACATTTAAGTCGGTAGGAAATATTTGAAACACATCTAAATGATGTTATTCTTCAGCTCGGAAAGGAACTGACGACGATGCAGGGTATTTCCAGTGAGGTGTATCATATCACTGTGTTTCCGATGAAGTATATGGCGAGGTGTGTCTCCCTTGTACTATTGACATTTCTGCACGCTCAACCTAACATGTCACCATACTTCAAAGACTCGACAATTCAATACGGAGAAGCTGAATATCATTCGTCTCATTTAGAACTGCAAATCGACATTTTTCCCTGAACAGGAAGAAGCGAGAATGTCTTTTGATTTTCAAGTTTAATATGTTGGCTAACTTGTTTGTACAAAGTTCGGGATGTTGTTTTATTTTCGTGAATATAATGTCAAAAACACGGTCAGAATAAAACTTGTGAACAATCAGCTTACAAGCATAGCTCTAGTTACGTGCTTCTCACAATATGAATATCGTCAAGGCCCTAGCTCCGTTCGTGTGATATATTCGTTTGTTCTCAGCGTACCACTGACTTAGGGAAGTGTCTACATGTAATACTCTTGTGTCTTGTATACACTGAGGTATGGAATATTCCCAGGCAGTGGTAAATATAGTCTGGCGGGGTGGAGGAAGGGATCGGCCGGTTATATTTGTTCCAAGATCTCCATATGTACATGTAGTTCAGCGTGGTGTACACTCTTGGATGCATAGAGAAAGCAGGTCAAAACGTACTCTACACATTGATGTCTTGAGTTGCTCTGATCAACAACATGACCGCATACCAACGTAGAATAGCAGACAACGTTTAAGAGCCAATTACATACAGTCGCGCCGAATTAGTTCGACTGTGTCTACTGTTAGAGAGGTAATTTGCTGCTCAGAAAAAAATCGTTAAAACTGATACAAAGTTCCATACACTTTACGTAAACCGAAATTATGAATTCAGTTGTAAGTTCATTGGAAACAGTGACAAACAACACAAAGTTGATGGTAAGTGCCAACTAATCTTCATACAATGTAGACACACGCTTAATTGCCGGAACAACCATAAAGTCATCGACCTCTTGTCATCATAAGCTGATGTCAGCATAAACAAGCTGGAAGTTCATTGGAAACAGTGACTAACAACACAAAGTTGGTGATAACATCCAAGTGCCAGCTAATCTACATACGACGACACAATCCAGCATGAATGGTCGTTGGCTGCGTTGGTAATGACGCAATATGACGGAAATAGATACTGAGAGAATATAAAATAAAACCATGGCTTGATGATAAGGCATTTCGATCTGCTGCAGCTGATACACAGCTATTAGCACAGGTACTACTGAGATAAACGTCCTGTCAAGATTTTTGCCTACTTAACCACGATACGGAAGTAGAACAGAATGTTAGACACGTATAGACCAGCCAGTGGTGTATATGGTGGTGATCTGGACGAAGAACAGAGGACAAGGTCAAACTCAGTCCGGAGTACGACAAGCACATCAAGTACTGGTAGTACTAGACCTGTCGGGGTGAAGAGAAAAACGAACAAAAAGCGAGTTGTCTCCAAGACTGAGTACTTGCTGATGATTGGGGAGTGAGCTGCACATGCAAAGAACGAAGGTTAGCAGAAGAGTCATTGAACACTCTGTTGATGGATTTGATGAGACTGGTATAGTCCAAGTTGACGCCAGTGATAACATGGGATGTTAATGCAGTAACGAAGTATCCTGCAGCACAACTACATCAACATCTATAAAAAGGAAGACGAATATGACGAAGGATATATTCGCGTAATTATTTGATAATCGTTTGGTGAGATGAGGAGAAATCACGGACTTCTTTGAGAAAGACATCGATTTGTTGAGACTGTGAAGAATTCGGAAAAAAAACTTCAGTTGGCAGCTTACATGTAAACATTTTATCGGCAAAACATTTTGGCAAATCGTCGAAGAAGACACACCGACCATTTTTTAATCAATGCATTTGATGTTGTGTGATACCTTTATATTGCATAAACAGTTTACAGTTACTGAGTAAGATGTACATTTTGAACCTAAATGTCTAAGTTTTAAGAATATTGATCTTCAAGTTTATTTTTAAAAATATTTTATTATGCTTTGCAGCATGTCCATGACGAAAACAATAATTTGTTTGACTTGTCTATATTCAATTGAATATTTATTAATTATACTATTTTGTTATCTTATGCACGAGCTGTGATGTTTGTTCTTCAAATGAATTGGAATTTTGCAATAACCATGGTCGATCTCGTCATTTATCGACGGTTCATGCCTTATTCTCTTCGATGAAGTACAGTAGCAAGAAAACAAAGACGAGATGAAACTTTGTAGTGACAAGACAACAACAGTAGTGGCGGCGTTTACAGAAATGTCAGTTCGAAGTTACAATTGGGTATTTTATATAAAGTGCCCTCAGGTAACTTCTTTGCTTTTTTAACAAATATCAAGGTTCGTGGGATAACCCGTGATAAATTTTAGCATTCGTAAATAAGCCGGATGTCATACAATGAAACTGGTACATGACTTTAATATCCATACACCTGGTGTAAAGTGAAATAGTTTTGAAACACACGAGAGGTCAGAGGCTACAGGTGAGTACTGTAGGTGCATCGTTGACACGTCATCAACACCACATTAATGGTAGATTACAGATTTTATCGCCATGATTAATGTATGAACGGTTTATTAGCATGCGAATTAAAGCCACAACAAATTATGACACCAGGGTTTTGGTTTCCCTACAGCACCTACGATTCTGGTTGTCATGATGACAGACATCAGGATAATATTACAATGAGTATTTGCTTCAACTATGACCTCAAAGGCAAAGGCGTTGGAATGCTTCGAAATGTTTCATCATCCAAACTCCGTATGTCCATACAGACGACCACGGACATTATTTACTCTGTTCACCAGGTTTGGCTAATGAATACTTGATGAACAATCAGAGGAAGTAACATCTCCGCATTTTAGGACTGACCTTCAACTCGTGATGAGCGTCATCATGATAAAGTTTCGAATGATAATTGAGTAAAGAATTAAAACACCATGTATTTATTCTCGTTCAAACTACTTCTCCAAAACATGTACGAACGACGTCGATAGGTACATGTCTACATTTGCATTTCGGAGCGAGATACCATTTACATAATTAATATCAGGAGTCACACGTTCTCCTGATCAACCCAGCCCATCCTAATGTTAAAAATTCTTTACATTTCATCGCAATGAACTTAATTTACTTCGAAATAGAATTCAGGAATTGGTGTCACAGGTTAAGCAGCATCACCAAAGCGGAGTGAATTTTGCTAAGGATGAAGTCTACCTTACATTTAATTAGCGCCAAAGCTATACACACTTCAAATTTACCGTAACAACCTTTTAGAGTTTTGTGAGAAGTGGAGTTGAGGCCCCAATAATATCAAATATATGAGTGCTCATTCAAAAGGTTAGAGTTATCATGTAATACCAGAGACAGGCTTTCGAACTTGGATGGAGAATCGGTGAGATATGCCACACTTATATGGAGTAGCTACAACACTCAGTAACTGACGGTTATAGATTAAACATTCCACAAAGTCTCTGATTGACAGGCCTGTGATATTGTATGAATGCTAGTAAGGTTACTGAACACTGCTGATATCAGATTTGGTGATGGCATCGTCAGTAACAGACAAATGTGATTGTTTGTTAGTTCCCAAACTATGTAGATCAGAAGTCAAGCCCTGGTACTCCTTGTGTTTCTATATATAACCTCTGCTGGGTCGCTCACGTGCAGCTCTTCATTATTTCATCATCGTCGAGGGCCCATTTCATAGTGAATTGCCCGTGTTGATTAGTGAAGGGGTACTAATCCTATTACACCCTTATCATTAAAAAATGCAAACAATTTCGGACGAAAAGTTAAGATTGGGGCGTAACTTATACATTTCTCTTTGATAGTGTCTGGGAGAACTCGCATAGTGATCAAATGTAAGAAATTCTGATCAACTCTGTTCATGTTTCCTTAAACAAAACTTGAAACAGAATATCTACTCTATTCTCAACTAAAGGATAAACAATTAGACCTCGGGAGGGGGTAGTCAGAATGCCCGCATTCCAATTTTTGCTTTTTGTTTCAAAACTTTACATTTTTTTTTAAATTGGCAGGGTGTACTTTTCTTCCAAGTTCCTTTTTCCTTTTTTGCGGCTGACATTCATTTTTAATTTTTTTCAAAAACGCACAGTTTGGCTGCAAATGCTTCGTTGCAATTTTTGCTATGCGTATTTTAAATGGTTACATTTCTGTACGCTCATGTATTTGGTTGAAAGGTTTTTTATTTTTACGTGTCTTATTCAGTGCAGTCAATGTCATCCTGTCTTAAAGTTCAATGAAATTTTGATATTCTGCATTAAGGTGCAATTCAGTCTCATTTTTTCGCATGTCAAACACGATGATGGTAAGTTGTAACAAATGGCATGGCACTAAAGAGTGAAAGGTCTGATTTAGGTTTAAAATATCATTTGTATCTGGATGAGCGAATAGAAAGACAAGAGGAGTGATAAACAATAGGGAGTAGCTTCAGTTTATCTTTACATTCTGTGAATACAGTTTACTGTCATTCAGTCTTGTGAATTTATGCTATGTAAACAATGAGTTCGCCAGTCAGAGTCATGCTTTCAGTGGATGCTGTCCAATATTCATGCCCATATGTATGTCGGTCTCTGTATCGGCTGTTTGTTCTATTGCGGTGTCAAGGATGTGACAATCAGCATAAGCTTTATTAAATACTTTTAAAAATTATGCAAAATTGAAAATTTAATTAAGACAAACCTTATAAAGAAAACAATGATGGTAAGTATTATTTCTCGTCGATTAATTGTATTGTATAAATTATCTCAGCGACGGGTATACCACGAGATTTTGACCAGTTCATGATATATATGCACTAGCGATAGCGGTGGAATGAACGGGTCAAGTGGCTATAATTGCTATTGCGTACTAGTATATCGACATTCTGGTGTGAAACGTCAAAAAGGGGATAATTGCTCTCCAGCTGAGAGCTTTTGCGTCTTTAAACCATGCTATATCGCGATATGGCATGGTTATTTTTACGTCTCTACCACTCAGCTGTCTGTATTTGCGCCATCATATATACTGGCGTGGTGTAATATATTATACCAGTACATGTGTATTGATTGTGTAGGTTCACCGATCTGATTGTCAAGAGTGATAATAAAAGTACAGCACAGTTAGAACATGCGAGAGATCTCATTAAGAGAAAAATATTCCCTTTTTGACATTTACGCCAATAATTGAATATACTGTTATAATGTATTGACATTAAACCCCATCAGCAACATGGTCTTAACCACATCATTCGATACACGTGCACTTGCGGGCACTCGTCCACAAATGTCGTGAACTGGTAAACATCTCAAGGTATACCCGTCGTCAGGGGTGGTTTGTTGTACATCTATTGTTCGGTTGGGAGGTTAAACAATACGAACTCGTGAAGAATCTTAATATGGAAGCTGAACAATACATGAAACTGATATCCTTGATCACCATGATTAAGCCAACAGGAAACTATTTTTTCGGCAACCAAACAATTAGATCATTAGGATAGGAACTAACCTTATCTAAATATCGAAGGTCGATCGATGTGCCGGTAAATTGTTATGTGATATCAACGCGATGTGACTTTTATCAGCTATTTGTTTCACACTACTATACCTTGTGACGTATGTGTACGACAATTACATGTCATGAAGTGACATCCTCCATTTCCGTGCGAGCACAATCTTGAATACCCATTTGTAAAGTGTGAAGGCGGGAAAGTGTCGACCTTTGTGCGAATTAATTTATCACAATTTGTGTTTAAGTTCAGAGTCATATATCGTTCTACAAGGATCTGTTGTTATTTTCACTAAATAAACAACGGTCATTAATTTTTCGCAAAATAATTAGATCCAATTTCTTACACTTAATGTACATGTGATTTCCAACCAATGCCTTTGAACGAGAATATATCGCCTGGTCCTGGCAGTCGACATTTAGGTTAGCATGACACGCTTCTGTACTAAATAATTATGTAGGTTGCTAGGTGAATGACTTTATGGGCAATGATTTCTTTGACGTTATACTGACGTCATTCAGATCCAGACAATTGTACGGGCAGCGCATGGCTGATATGCAATTGTTGGAGTCAATGAACATGATGAAGACGACCTCAAATGAGTCGACCAATTCCAGAGAAATGTTCCTAAATGTCTATAAATGTTTCTTATGTTTCTGAACAGACAGTCATGGACAGTCTTTATTAACAAATGCTGTGACAAGTCTATGTCGATCACACAGAAATAGAAATCGAGTAAAATGACTTTAATATGGTGTTGAGGTTTTAAAGTTTTTATATGTATTTTTGCGCAACATTTTTTTTGCTTTTTTTCACTTGTATTGGTGGAGGAAATACGGAAGAACTGTATCTCGTATTGACATGAATATTACAGTCAAATTATTCAATTATACTCCTAATTAACATATTGGCTACTTAACGTGATGAGTAAAATCACCTCTTTTTCAACAACAACATCAGCAACAACAACAACAATTGATTTTACTGCTATGGGTCTGTGAGCAGGATATGTCAAGGAGTTCGAACAAGCTATACGGAAAATACCGATGGAAATTTTAGTTTTTAAAAAGGAGCTCGGGGCGACTGCACAAAAGTAATCCGTGATGATATAGAGATAATAACGCTTTAACAACAATAGGAAGGAATCTAAAGTTTGTGGTTAAAATAGCACATATTTATTTCATGATAAACTATCCTTCTGCAAGCGAAAACATTAGAAAATGAAGGTACAATATCACAAAATCAGCTACAGAATGTCTATGTATGTAATGTAAATATGTGACATGGAAACAGTCATAGAACAATAAGGATGAGCAATTCTGGTTGAGGAAATCATAAAATAAAAACTTATTATAATAAAATCATTATGTTGCTCAATAAAAACGAGCGTTAGGACTTTAAAACTAATCAGTCTCCAATAGTTGTTTCATATCGTTGTTGCTTAATTTCAGTCCAGCTTCCTATAACGCTGCCAATGTTTCGAATGACGATTATCTATAGGGACTGACCCAGTCATTCGATTATCCTGTTCCGAAAAGCTGAAGTCTTCTTGAAGGGATTCGACGAAGTCTTTGTCGTTGGTTTTCATCTCAAAATTTCGCCAAAAGTCTGTCAGTAAGTCTACATCCAGTATTCTCTTCGTATCACTGCCCAGACGTTTGATGATACGAAAGTCTTTCTACTGCAGATGTTTTGAAATATTGAAATCGTTGTGGAATGCTATATGATCGTAACGATAGCTTCCCATCTTGCAAATTCTGCAATAAATGGTTGTAGGGCGATGCCAATTTCCCAAGTTATCTCGCAAGTTGTAAACTATAAGACGTTTATCATGCAATTCTCTTCTTTGCATGTCGAGGATTGTTCATTCTCCAACCATTCGAAGGTGCTCGGTTTTGCTGACCATGTACTTTCTGTTGGTCTTCCTCTTTGTCTTTGCAGGTCTAACACTGCTGCTGCTGCCACTGCTACTGGTACTCGATGTACTTGTGGTGCTTCTCACTGAACTTGACCTTGGCCTGATTTCTTCCTGTGGAAGGTCGCCACCATATGCACCAATAGCTAGTCTGTATGAATCATACATTTTCTCTGTTATATCGGGAAATTTTGCACGAGATTTCTTCACACGACTTCTCGGCTAAGCTGTGATGTATACTTGTTGAGAGTCTTACGTTAACTGTTATTTGATCGAATAATACGCCTTTATATATTATACTTGTTTTTTATAATGACCTCGTTTGATATCATTATTCAAATAGAGGGCGGTCCGTATCAGGGATATCCTCACAATATGCAAACATTCGTCATCATTATCTGTGGGTTGATGTACACATGTTTTTCGAGTAATAGTAAACAAATTATTAAGTTCATGATTTGTATCAAATGAGTTTGAGTGTACTTGTTACTTTCTTGATACACGTTGCAGGTGATCCGTACATGTCATCTCTTTTTATTTTTCTGAACAGTGAGTCTCTATATCTTCGCAACATCATGATTGAATCCAATAGGTAGAATGTTCGGTCGTGAGAGTAGCTGTCAAAATTAGTTTGGCGGTATTTCGTCTCACACCTTTGTCCCATTAATATTTGCCATGAGTTAATATTTGCCTACAGAGTCACCCTATAATCAGTGCAATGACACCGTATTTTTCAAATGGTCCAGATGTAAAATTAGTGAAGCGAATTTGCTGATTTTCAGTTTTATAGACACTTTCCTTCAAAATTTCTAACAGTGCAGTTTCCTCGATTTCGTCTAATCCTAAGACAACTTCGTAGTTGTCTGAGTCAAATCGCAAGCCTCTCACACGGTGTTAATCCACTGTTCTCATATGTGGTTTCGCGATGACATGAAATTACATGTATAAAGTTCAAGTTGTTTTCTTCATGAACTATTTGTCAAAAACAAATTCATTTAAACAATAGGATAATTATCAGCCTTTTATCTCTTTGATACACCTTAAAATCTAATAGACGTGTTATTGTGGGTTTGCTATCAACAACACAAGGCTACGGTTACAGAGCAGGTGCTATGCTCCCACGGTAATGTCCATTGTCAATTGTTCTCACACATTGCCAGGTGTCGCATATTCTCGGGGCATTTGTAAATGATAAAATTTCATAAAATTCAACAAATCGGATACCCCCTAGGCAATGTAAAATCTAGAAAGCCTAATATGTCAGTCATTCAAATCAAAACGGAAATGTATGTCGTAGAACCGTGTCATAGAGAACACCTGGGAAAAGACCAACCAAGAGCTGCCACAGAGAAGGCTGTCTCCAAGTTTCTGACCGTACGCCGTACCGCTTATCTACTTGAGGATTTTTCCAAAATATCTGATCATGATTAAGTTTCGGTTAAAAATGTCCCTTCAGGCTTGAAGACTCTTTTCTGTCTTTTAAATAGTATCATCCTAAGTCCGTGTACTTGGTTCTGGTCACCATTACTCAGATCCAGCATTCTCGTCAGACATGCCATGACATGATGTATGCAAAATCAAGTTTATACCAAAGAAAATTTGGATCGTCCAAGGAGAATAATAATTCTACTGATTGTAAAGGATACAAGGATGAATCACACAATCCGACTATCATTTCTATTTGACATCTGACTGTCATTTTTATTCTTCCACACTTCTGATATTCTGATACTGCCCTCAGAACAATACCAATCACACCTTAGGAACCGACTAAAGCTCCGAGTGCAGTCTACAATATAGCAGTCACTAAACATTCTGTATCAAGTTACTCTTTGTTCACTTTATCCTCCGAGATCCCACCATACGACTGCCATTAAAGGATGCACTTGACATAGTTTTGATACCCCTTACTGAACTTGACCGTGATCGCTGTTCTTCGTGCAGCCATACATACCAACACTGCCAACAGCTATTTCAAACATGAACAAATTTGTGCCGCAGCTAATAAGAATGTAGATGTACTTCTTAATGTCGGGAAGTCGTTATTGCATGGCATTTGTCAAGACAATTATCAATAGATGCACTATGGATTAATAAATCCAGCCTTGATGTAACACTTATTTGCAAACTGATAGGTACAGACAGAGCCAATGAGCAATCAAATGAACACCTACGGGTGCATTTACGTCGCCGGTACTGTAGTCTAGGAATTTTAGGGCTTAGTTTTGCCATGTCACTGTCTTTAACGGACACCTTTCATGGAACATACCGAAATTCGTTAAAGATACATATGGGCTATACTTATGCTGGCTTTATCGAGCATTTATGTGGGAGATTGTTGGTCTTCAGGGAAAGCCCATACATCATACATCACACATTTTTGCCACTAGCAGTAGCACTACGAAAAACCCGATCGTATGCAACGTTGTCAGTTCATATAGCAAATGTTTATTCCATGATACATGACTTATTCGCACATAAAATAGTGGTGTAAATATGAAAAACAATCGAATAGAAAAGAAATCTGAGTATTTTTTTTTCGCCATAAAAGACAGAAGAGTCAAAGAACAATGAGAAAAAGTTTCCCTCAAAGAAAATTCTGAAGTAACCAATGTAAATTCAAGCTACTGCTTGGTGGAAAATATGTTCCAAATTCGACGAATGAAAAATGTCCACGTCAAATGATTGTTTCAACGAGGTCCGGCTTGTGATATCAGTTGTCAATGTCTTCACTGACGATCTGTTAAAAGAATTGTCCAAGGCATCTGATCGTTCATGTCCAAGGAACAAGAGTATCATTTGAAAAGTCACGACAAAGTCATTTCAATTTTTTTGTGTAAATCAGAGTCTTTTCGAAAGTCTGTCAATAAGGTGTCGAGCTAAAGGGTCCGGCATTCTCAGCTATTCATGGCGTCGGCGTATGGTATAATTCTGATCACTCCCGTCGATATTTCTCATCGCTGAATGTTGTAGGATGCAGTAGATAACGATTTTCAAAGTAAGTGTTTTTGAGACTGATGACCTAATATTGTATATTTGTCTTGAAAAGTCTCATCAAAAGCGGGTTCCAAATTCAGACATCTACCATATCATCTGCCTCATTACAAGTCGAGGGTACTTCATTCTCCAACCATTCGAAGGTGCTCGGTTTTGCTGACCATATAGTAGTACTTTCTGTTGGTCTTCCTCTTTGTCTTTGCAGGTCTGCCACTGCCACTGCTGCTGGTACTCGATGTGCTTGTGGTGCTCCTCATTGAACTTGACCTTGGCCTGAGTTCTTCCTGTGGAAGGTCGCAACCACATGCACCAATAGCTAGTCTGTATGAATCATACATTTTGTCTACGTTATTAGGATACCAGGCACGAAATGCTTCTCAAGACTTGTAACTGCGAAGTGCTCGTGTCGAGAGTCTTATGTCAACTGTCAGCTGGTCGAGTAGTACATCTTTTATACTCGTTTGCTTTTCAAAAGTTTCTCATATGATATCATTTTTCAAATGGAGGGCGTTCCTTATCAGAAATACCCCCACACTATGCTAACATTCGTCATCATTATACGTAGGTTATTGTTCAAACGTAAGTATTAAAAATAGATTTATTTTGCTCGCTCATGATTTGTGTCAAGTCAGTTAAAATATATGCTTTTTGCCGTACCATAGGTATTTATTGAGTCTGATTATTATGCCATTTTTTAATCTTCCAGGACAGCAAGCCCCCTTGTCTGTAATTTAGTAGGAATGGATCCGACTTTATGGGACTTTTTGTCCTGAGCAGTATAATGATAATTTAATGGCATTTCTTCCAACACGTATATCCTGTTAATAGTTGTTAATATTTGTCTAAACAGTCATCTAACGAGCACATTGACATATTTCTAATATCGTCAACAGGGACATTATATGGATAGAATATTAGTGAAACGAATTTTACGATTTTCTATTTTTACTTAAATTTTCCTTCAAATTTCTTACAGTAAAGCATTGATCATTTTTCTCTACTTCGTTCATGGGAAATCCTTTCACATGATGTCACCGGACGGTCCTTATCAGTTTTCTCCTGGAAACATGGAAATTACACGTATAAAGTTCACGCTATTTTCTCCTGAACTCTTTGTCACAAACAAGTCCAATTAAACAATGGGATAATTATCAGCCGTTCATACGTGCAAATATTCCATGACACTCTAATAATTTTTGTTAATATCATGTGTATTGTTTCAACACCACACAGATAGAAATCGCAGTTGTAGTGCATGTTAGATTCCAAGTTGCTGGTATTCATTCCAAGCTCTTGTTACGTTTTCCAGCTGTTAAGTATTATTAGAGTGTTAGCGAATGATACAATTTCATATACTTTATATATTAGATGGCCTTGTCCACTTATTCATCGCGCACCTTGAAATCTAATTCAATGCAATATAGCAATGATTATACAAGTTGTGCAACTGTGTTGTAGATTACACATGGAAGAAACTACTTTTATCGCAGCGTATTTTGTGCAGAGACACTCATTCATATGTAGCGTATCTTTACTGATGTAACAAAGCAGTGAACAGAGCTGCTATATGACATGGAAATACATAGCAGACGTACATGTATATGACAATAGACAATTCATGTTCATAAGACCATTGACATTGCTAGCAAGAATCGCTTATGTGTCGCTGATAGGTATGGAACATTGTTGAAATAACTACATTTATAAATACTATCTTTGTCATAATTTGTAGTCTTGAAAATCAGCATCAAACATAAGCTTCCCTCTCATTTATACAGAGGCATATTGATAGAATCTCGCACCGATGAAGGGACAATACGCACAATACTAAATATATCCCCAATCACGCCTGATCAGGGTGATATTATCTATATATCTTTTCTCGGTTCAAATTTCAGTGTGTGTCTTGGATCGGGTAAGGTTGAAAACTGAAATCCTACATCGGTGTAAATATGTTGGCCCTTTTGAAATTTTCGGCAATTGTCGAACCCCAAACTGTGAGGTAAAGCTATTTCAAGTCATCCTTATGTGATAAACTGCGAAATTTAACAGTTGACCCGGGTTCTACTCTTGGTGAAATCCACTGTTTATTTTACTACTTGGGAAGGTGATGCATAATTATTCTGTCATTTCAGAAAAATTATCATATGAAAAAATGGCAACTTTCTGACTAATTCTTTCTGAAAACCTTTCGAATCTTACTTCCTGTTGAATATAGCTTCTGAGGAGGATTATCGTCTGTGACTGTTAAGGATTTGAAGTGTAAAAGTGCAGAAAAAAAATATTTCGCGAATTCAAACCTAAGCAAGGATTTGGGCGATACCTGCATGTAAAGCTGCTCGAAGACAAAAAAGACAACAGATACATAAAGAGAAATTAACGTTAGAAACTACATTTGATGAAAATGAAAGTACGACTTTAAAAAAAATTGTTCAGTTCATCTCAATAATAAATTGTTCAGCTCATTTTAAATAAGCGTGTTCACAAACAACTGTATCATCAGCGTGAAAGCAAGCCACAGAGCAGTTACATTCATTTCAGCCGTATTTGCCATTTATACGTTGTTTCTATGGTTATGGTTGATTCAACGCAACGCAACTCTATTTCTGGTGTTAATTTTACGTAAGTCCTTGACGAGTGTTGGCTTAGCTCGGAAGAATGGTCTTGTGAACAAACGTTTTACGTCCACATTGCTTTCACACTGAACAATATCAGCATGATGCGGTAAACTGTTCGTCTTACAGTAACAGTATAGATGTATAAAAACGACGAAAGATCTGCTAAGAATGAAAACCGATCAGCTTCTGAAGGACATACAGCTTTTTCACGATGTTTAAGACAACAGACGACGTTTCTCCAAGGAGCCGCGCAGGTTGCGTTTTCTTCACTGTTGTAGCCTCTCACTGAAGTGTTCGTTTGTCGCCCACCTTGTCTCTTAGACAGAAACAGCAAGTGTAACTGAGAAACGTCACCATCTTTCTTGTCAGTGCATTTCTTTCACTCCTTTACCGATATCAATTGTTGTTCTTCGCTTTTTGAGCTGAATTAGCGGGGAAAGAAGACCCTGTTGAGCTTGTCGTTATATATAGTTATCGTTCGGCAATTTATATGTATATATCAGTTTTTTGTTCATTTCAAGGACCTTCATAAACCGCTTTGCTGTGACGAGTAATTAATGCGGTTAATGAAAGTTCTTGTGGCGGAAAGGCTATTTTGTCCATGATTGACCAAACCCTGGTTACCACTACTGTGCAAGTGACATGGACGTTGCAATTAGTTCCACACTCCTTGAATTTCTCGGAAAAAATCTTTTAATGGCATATCTATGTAGAGTATACCCTATTTTACAGACAGAATTACCCAGCCACATTGAGATCTGCGAAAAATAGAACGATAAGTTTCTTATAGTATGTCTCAATCACAAGAAAGACAGTTGACAGTTTTAAGTTCGCGTTTTTTCATTGATAATCAGATGTTCATTTTATGTTACGCAAATGATAAATGTTTCGATACATGTTGAGATAATTGGCTTTAAAGCATAGTATAGTACATTATCAAATGCATATTTAAGTATGTAGTTAACTTTTGTCATGTGTCTGGGCCTATTTGTCAATCAGGATATGGCTACACGGTGAAATATGCAATGATAGTACAAATATCATCACGTCAGGGGGAATTCCAACGCCATGACGTCACTGTTAGTTCATCAAAGGTGTTGCACCATCTAATTTTAGCATCAATTGTACGACTTAATAGGTATTTGATCCGGGTATTTGATACAAGTGTGATAAGCCGTTATCAGCATTGCCGACCTATGTTTGCAGGTCTGTCTGGTACGTGCTGTGACATGATTGGCCTGTGCTCAGTTTGATATGTATGTGCGAAGTTGACTTTATTTCTACGAACTATGTTCGTAGAAAATTATCGCTCATTCTCTATTTTTTCTTTCATCCATTTGGCAGTTAATATCTCTTTGACCACACTGATGAACTGCTGGCCATAGGTCAAATCGACTGAATTGTGTATTTAGAGTTGATCTTCTTGTAGACCAGTAAAGATCAAGCATGAACGTGAACTGTTAATGAATGGTGAACTTCTCAACAAAGAGTGAAATTTTATAATATCTACTGAATAGAAAATGACGTATAAAGCGTAATTAAATGGAATTGGTCATTAGGGCTGTGATTTTAATTTCAACATTTCTCACGGCAAAATTTATAATTTGTTTTACTCTAAACAAATAAACAGATAAACTTCGAAATTTACAAAGCCAGTGATTTTCATATCATATTTCATTTCTAACTTCCTTTCAGTGCCATACGGATGTCTGAGATCGCAGAGACGATAATAATTGAGACATAATGTGATATAATATTTGGCTAGCTAGCCCCGGGCAAGCCTGAAGCACACAGGGAGTATCTTCCTTGTAGTCTTAAGGTATGCGCCCCTAAAGTGGAAGACTTAAAATTTTGCTCAAACTTTCCTAAATGAAACATTCAATCATTATTGTACCAAAGCTACAATAACAATTGGGGTCAGCGTGCAAAGTTTGGAACTAGCGAAACAAAATGCCCAACATTTTGCGATTTTTGAAATTCAAAATGGCCGATATTTCCGTGTTTACTCTATGGAGGAAAAATTAAATTTTGGATTTCCGAGAAACTTGTTTGTCTGAGCGTGAAACATTTTGAAGAATAAGGTTTGATTGTAATGCAGTTCAGCAGTTTTATGCCCCCTGTAAAATGCTTGTGCGAAAACTAATTACCCACCTCCAATAAAATATGCCCATCAATTACAATTTCTGCTCAGTCCCTGGAGGTAGGAAAGAGTGGGATATGAACTGTCGGCTGATTGAATGACATAACTTTTTCATACTATGTTTGTTTCATTAATCAAAGCATAATTTTGAATATATTTAACTGTAACTGGGTTGGCAAAATTTTAAACTGTATGTAAAATCATCAATTATTGTAAAGATCAGAGACATGACTATACACTCAAAAAATGATCGTACACTATGTTTCAGTTAAAATATTAAATATTTATTTTATGATACATATTGATTTGCATCCAACAAGAAAGGATGTTCAAACAGAAAAGTGTAAAAAATAATAGCGTAAATATATACAAATCAAATAGACAAAGTCTATGTATTCCACATGCCTTGAGCACAAATGAGTAAAAGAAAAAGAATGAAAAGTTTCTCTACTAGACAAATTCTTAAAAACCAATGTGCTGAACAATAAGAAAAAGTTTCCCCGCCAGAGAAATTCTAAGACAACCAAGGTAAGTTCACGCTATTGATCGGTGGAAAATAGACGTTAAGAATTCGACCGATGAAGTAAGTCCAAGTCCGATTATCGTTTCATTTAAGTCCAGCTTGTGATACCATTTGTAAATATCTTCACCGACGATCTGGCCAAGGAACTGTCCCAGGTATCCGATCAACCAGTTCCATTAAATGAAAGTCTCTTGAAGCATTACGACGAACTCCCGTTCGATTGTTTTCTATCCAGAGTCTCTCCGTAAGGCTATCAAAAAGTCTCCAGCTCAAGGGTCCTATATTATCACCCGTTCACTGTCACGATGTATGATTCAATTCAAGTCACTGGTGTTGATGCCTTTCATCACTGAATTTTGCAGGATGCAGTAGGTTGTTAAACTGAATTATTGAAGGCTGATGACTTCAGTGTTGTATATTGTCTTGCAGAGTATTTTCAAAAGCGATTTATAAAATGGGACGTCTACCGTATCATTTTCCTCACTACAGGTCGAGGCTACTTCATTCTCCAACCATTCGAAGGTGCTCGGTTTTGCTGACCATATACTTTCTGTTGGTCTTCCTCTTTGTCTTTGCAGGTCTGCCACTGCCACTGCTGCTGGTACTCGATGTGCTTGTGGTGCTCCTCATTGAACTTGACCTTGGCCTGAGTTCTTCCTGTGGAAGATCGCCACCACATGCACCAATAGCTAGTCTGTACGAATCATACATTTTGTCTACGTTATTTGAAAAACAGACGTGAAATTCTTCTCCGTTGTAGCTGTGAAGCGCTCGTGTTGAGAGTCGTATGTCAACTGTCAGCTGTCGAGTTGTACATCTTTTATACTCTTCTTGTTTTTCAAACTTCCCTCATACGATATCATTACTCAAATAGAGGGCGGTCCTTATCAGGGATATACCCACGCTCTGCAAACACTCGTCATCATTATACGTAGGTTATTGCTCGAACGTAAGTGTCAACAATAATTTTAAAAATTCTCAGGTTCATGATTGTGTAAAATCAGTGACGATATATATTTTTGCCGTGTTAGCAATTTATTGAGGAGGTTTATTATTATTATTTTCAAATTTTTTTAGGAGGCTTATTATTATTATTTTTAGATTGTCATTTTCATCTTCATGAATAGCGAGTTTTCTTGTCTGTAGTTTAGTGTGAATGTTGTGTGGAGTTAATGTTAATTTAATGGCAATTCTTCCTGCACGTCTACGATATCAATAGTTGTCAAGAGTTAATATTTATCTAGACAGTCATCTAACTAGCACACTGACATCATATTCCTAAAATCATCGGCAAGATATTTATATGGATAACATTATAGTGAAATGCATTTGCAAAATTTTTCTTTTCCTTCAAATTTCATGGCTGTAAATCACTGGTCAGTTTTCTCAATTTCGTCCGAGTGATATACTTTCACATTGTGTCACCCCACGGTCCTTACGAGTTTCATCCTGGTAACATGAAATTAAATATATAAAGTTCACACTTTTTGTCACAAACAAGTCCACATAAACAACGAGATAATTATCAGTCCTTGATCTATGCAAACATTCAATGATAGGCTAACATCCTTGTTATTCCAAGTTTTGCTTTTAACAATTTACAGATTTTTGTGTTAGTAGTAGTGTTGGTGTTACATTCTCACTGCAGTGTTCATTCCTAGATGTTGTCACCTATACATCATTACATGTATATTTATAGTAATTAATTGAAAATGATCAAGGTGATTGTGAGTGATATAACTTTATGAATTTTATATACAAGTCGCTGTTGTTCATTTTTTCATCGTTCACGTAACCACGTAGAATTCTAGAAATCCTGTGTATGTCAAGCATTCAATACTCCACGTGAAAACACTAGGTGTACAGCTGTGCCATAGACTACACCTACAAGAGGCGATTTTTATTGCTGGGTGTTTTGTGTAGAAACACGCAACAGGTTTGATTGTCTTTACCAGACGAAAAATAAAGAGTGAATTTCGTTGCTATGTGGCTTGAAAATTAATCTAATAAGTACACATGACTTTGGCAATAGCAAATGTATACTCATAAGAAAATGATGTTTTCAGAGAGAATATGTCGCTGGTGTAAAGCCTATAGTTATTGAACATTGATAAAAATCATTGCAGTTTCATAATCAGTGCAAATTTCACTTATTTACAACAACAAATTAAACTGCATTTACGTTGGCGAGTTCTTCTGTGCGGTATCGCTTTCTCCTATCTTGTACAACAATAATATCTACTACTTTTCAAATGACTGATATGTGAAGTCACTGAAAATTCAGACTATTAACAATTTGATGGAAGTCCGGGAGTAAGTATAATGTTGAACGTTACAAATGTGCGTTTAGACAGGTTTCAAAACAGTGGCGCGGCCAGTCTAGTCATACTTTGACTAAATATAGACATAGCAGATTCATTGCATACATGAATTACCAAAGCATATGGTCTGAGGGTTTATTGTCAACTCAATGGTGTGAACTCCCATTCATTGGTATATCCAAATATGCCAGACTTCTCGATGCTGTTTCCATTTCAGTCATTGTGCGATGGAAAACGAACTCCTTTGCGATTCCAAATGAATCATTTTGCTATCCTAACATATTGCTTTGTGTGATGGGCAATTAACACGCTGTCCTAAAACCTCATTAGTTTTACCAGTGTTAGATATCGCCCATTACAACGCAAATTTGCTATACGCACCTTTTGTGAATGAAGTGATTTCGTAATACCCGACATCTCACACATATTTAAAGAATTTTTAAGAATGTCTGCATCTATGCAAACGTTGACGGACTGCATGTCACTTTGTGTCATTTTCGGACGGAAAGCTAACTGTGTACTACGGTACGTTTTAAGACAAAATTGTAGTGTTTAAATTCAACCGTCACGCAGACATATCTGTGTCACACTGTTAGAATCTCGCAACGACGAATTGAACCAACATTACGCATGAAATACCCAGCAAAGCCACGATAATGCGTGATCAGGATGGCATTGTCAACATATCTTTGCTACGTATACTGCATTGTGTTCAGTTCAAAATTTCAGAGTGTGTCTTGGATCGGGTAACGTCGAAAAAAGCCTGAAGTTCTGCCATGGTGTAATAGGAGTTGCTCTCTGTTGAAACTCTCGGCACTTATCAGATGTCAAACTGCGAGAAAAAGTTCTTAATAAGAACAAGTTCCCCGTATGTGCATTTATAAATGTGAAATGTAGCAGTTCTACTTGGAACAGGTGATATATATGATACTTAGTCGTTTGAGAAAAAAAGTCGTGAGAAAAATAGCCGACTGTTCTGAATAATACTTTGTCAAAACAAGTAGTATGTCAAAGAACCGCCTTTTGGATGTTCCCTCCCAATGAACGCAGCTCCCGCAGTGATGTGACCGTTAGGAACTTTATAGCTATAAGCGTAAAAGAGCAGACAAACATTTACTTTATCAAACTTCACTCATAATTTGGACTGTACCTGCCTGTTAAGCTGTCCGAACACGCAATAAAACTTGACACGTGCACCCGGGTTCATTTTTAGAAATCAATGGTCAGAAATAAACTTTATTCTTACGAAAATAAAAGTTTTTAAATAAAGATACCGCACAAAATTCATTTCAAATAAATGCATTCAGGAGCTCGAGTCAATGAATGGTCTGGATGCAGTCTTCACTCGTCTGTGTTTTTCAAGCAACGGACTCCTTGATGTTCTACAGATAACGTCTTGTGTCTTTCAGTTGACTAAAGCATGGTCATCACCTCTCTCTTCTGTTCTGCTTTCCCACTTTCTACGTTGTTTTTCAGATGATGGTTGATTCACCGCATACAACTGTATTTATGATGTTGATTTCGCATAGGCTACTGATAATTGCTCGGATTGCCAAGAATGTTTGGTTGTTTCATCCTTCATGCTTTGGTTAACTCGAGTAATTACTCAGCTAGAATCATGATGCAGTCAACTGTTCGTCTTCTGTACAGTTTACCGATGTACGAGAATGATGAAAACGCTATTCTGTAGATGGAAACTTATCAGTCCGTGAAGAACGTGTGACTCTTATTTACGACAAAAGAGGGCGTTTCTCTGAGGAGCAACGTTGCGTCTTCGACTGTGGTGTACTCTTGCCTCTCACCGTAGTGTTGGTTTGTTGCCCATTCTTGTCTCTTGGACAGCAGCAGAAAGTGTATTCCAGCCCAGTAAGCATCTCGCTTGGAGGTGTACTTTAAAACGAAAACGAACACCTAATCTTCGGTTTTTGAGCGAAATGTATCGTTGCTGTTTAGCAATTGCCGTTTTCTGCAAATCATTCCTTTTTATTCATTTCAACAACCTTGAAAAACCGGCGACTTGTTTGATATGACGTTTACTACGTCACTGTTTGCACAGCGGGCAATAGATATCGTCTTTGGCCGGAAAGACTACCTTTGACCTAGCCCCAGTTACCAGAAAAATGAAGTCATGTACCAGTCAATTTAGCATTCTTTGAATTTCTCGAAAAAATTATTTTGACAATATATCCATACGTAGCGTGTCTTATATTATTCAAAGAATAAAGCTATGTCTTATTTCATGAAAAATAGAACAATACATTTTTGACATTTAATAATTTCATAATGTGCCACTGGTATTTCTCAATCAAAAGAGGAATGACTGCTAAATATTTCAGTCCACGTTTGCCATTGTCAATCAACTGTTTAATCCGAGGTAATACCACACGTGAGATAATAGTTTTGGCACATGTTGTTCGCATGAAGAAGCGTGGTTTTTCACCATCGGCCAAACTTTACAATTGTACACGTCATCAACCGAATGCATGATAACGATTCTATGGAAACAAATTGATATCAGTAAGATTTCCTACATTTCATATAAATGAGTATATTATCAAATGTTACTTAATTTTGTTAATTTTTATAATGTGCTTTGGATCATTCACCATCCGAGGTGTAGACCGAAATATGCAATGATAGTAAAAATGTCGCCATGAATAAGTCAGGGGAATTCCACCGTACTGACGTCATTATCATATCATCTATGAAGGTGTTTTCCCATCGAATATTAGCTCTGGTCGTACGACTTCATCGTTATCTTGTGTGATTAACCGTTATCAGCATGTCATTGCGCAAGTGAGAAGTCATACCTTGTCTGGGGCCTGTCTGCTACGTTCTGTAGTACGATTGGTCTGTTCGAAGATAAACATCGGTTCTACAAACCAAAGGATGATTTCTCGCGCATTCCAGAATTTTCTCCATTCCAGATACCAGCAAATGTTTCTTGGGTCTCACGAATGCATGATTCGGTCTAGTATCGACTGAAACCTGAGAAGTTTCTAGACCACGTAAATCTAAAATTCACCACATTATAGCATATCTCAGTGTGAATATCTTTGAAATATCAAATGAATTATGAAACTGTTGAACAAAGTTCTACTTTATAAAGCGACAAAAGCAACTTGTGCATTTCTGAACCTGTTATTCAGCCAGTGATTGCCAATTCCAATTTTTTCACGTCGTCTATGGAAAATTATTAAGTCACTTTGTAATGATGTCTCAGCCACTAAATTCTAAATTCAGCTTCTAAAATAATTATTGGTTTGCAAATCTCAACAGGTAAAAAACTTTACCTATCAACAGTTTATTACAGAAATCCACTAGAAACGCGTTCTGGCTTTTGGTGTCGGATAAAAGCGTGGGTGATTTCAAATATTAGAATGGAGTGTTAATGTATTACAAAGTCAGCGTTTTAGACAATCGATAATCGTTGTTAGGTTGTCAATGGCTGCAAGCATTCTTTCATATATTAACCCCGGTCATCGTGTATTAACAGACGTTTTGAATCTATATCACATGTAAGTACATTTGTAAGTCTGCCATTCAACAAATGTGCGGTACATGATCCACATAGAGACGGCGTCGAACTAGAAATTATACTGAACAGTTGAACAGATCACGGATAATTAGACATGTCACACAAACCATTAGCCATGTTTTTAATTGACGTGGAGTAGTCGACTTGTGGAGGCCAGTCACACACGATGAATATGTTAATGTCTGATTATTTCCACACAACATATCAGACTACACTTCGCCGATAATTTACTGTTTAGATGCAGAACTTATACACTGCCGTTTTATTTGAGTTACCAAGCTTTGGACACTTCTAGCAGTTACTTGGCGAGAATTGGAGTACCTTCCCAATGTGTACACATTCTACAGATTGACATGACGAGAGAGCTGGCAGACATGTGGCCTTGATAACCACGTGTACCCTTCAGCTTGTGGATAAAATTTTATCGAACCGATGTCATTTACCGGTACCCTGATCTGGAATAAAACAACACATGGGTGTCGACAAAGCCTAAGATTGAACAACATCCCAGGAATCGAAAAAAGTTACGTAATGGACACAAAACTGAAAAGGCTTGTAACATTCCATCTCAGTATTTACAAAATTGAATAGTATTAACAGTCCTCATTTTTTTTCGGCGTTAGAATACAATTAAAATCGGTTAATATTCATAGACTTAAATTTTACAAAACCCCATACAATATGATTTCAGATATGTATGTTTTATAAAATGTCATAGGAAACTGTTCGACTCGATTCCGATATACACTGGAAATTCCTTGAATATCAAGGAATATTTCACAATTTAATTCCGGATTTCGAAACAATGGGAAATTAGGTCACCCGGACAAATATTAACTATGACAGATAAGTCACCGTGACAAACAATCTGCACTGGATTTATTGCATCATCACGTTCCTTACATTTCTTCAGAATGTTATCAAAATCAGAGTTATATTGTTTGTATTGCGACGCCAACTGAAGCCCCATTAAATAATTACAAATATTAATCATTTCAAAATAATATGAATCATCGGGAAGCTTGGAACTAATGATTATTTTATTTCATTAAAGCCGGTATGTGGGAACTGCACCCTCTAGCCTACACTGACAAACATTTGCGTAGCGTGGGGATGTGCCAGATAACGCCGCCCCTTTATTTGAACAACGATATCGTACGAGGGAGTTTTGAAAAACAACTAGAGTATAAAAAGGGTGTCAGTGGATCAGCTGGCAGTTCGTACGCAGCTCTCAACACATGCACTTCAGAGCTTTGAGATTCAGCGCCGAGTTTACCAAGGAAGCAGAAAAAATGTTGGATACATACAGACTATCTGGTGGTGTCTATGGTGGCGACCTTCTCCATGAAGAACAGAGGTCACGGTCGAATTCAATGAGAAGCACCACAAGTACATCGAGTACAGGCAGCAGCAGCAGTAGCAGTAGCAGAAGTGTGAAAGCTGCAAAGACAAAGAGGAAAACGAACAAGAAGTACGTGGTCAGCAAAACTGAATACCTGCTGATGGTTGGAGAGTAAACAACACTCGACTTGCAGAGCAGAAAACGGTATGATAGATGTCTTGCTTTACAACTTGCTTCTGGTGAGAAGAGCATTTTTCTGCAAGCAGCTATTGCAGAATTTGCAAGATTTAGGCACAGCGATGTCGAATCGTCAGCCTCACCGAACTCTTCTTGACAATCACTATAATCCTACAACATTCAGCAGATATTTCAACGATGACAATTGATCAGCGGAAGAATTGCCGTGAATTGCATCATCCTTCACAACAATGTATGCCGTGAGAATACTGGAACCCAGAGCTGGAGACATTGCTGACAGTCGTGTGGAAAGAACCTGAGATGACACCCTTTGAAAAAGACTTCTTCGTTACTTTTCAAACGAGACTTTCATTTAATGGAACTGGATGATCAGATACCTGGGACAGTTCCTTGATCACATCGTCAATGATGATGACATTGGCACCTGGTATCAGAAGCTGGACTTTATAGCAGCATAGACCCTAAATTAGGGTTTATAGTAGCAACTACTAGCTGTGGATATATTCTTATTTATTAAATTCCTATTTATATGAAGAACATTTTCTACCTAGCAACATTATAAATGTGCATCTGTTAATGATTATCTTATAGAGAACAACCATCTTTCTCGTTGTTCTGTGAATGCTTTTCACAATGCCTTTACAAGTCTATGACAAAATAGACTTTCTGTCTTGAGTTATTTCTTCTGATAATTTTAGACGTTGTTTTTCTGTAAATTCGTATTTATGCTGTCTTCACTAGCTGAGGATCAGTCTTATATATTGGGGAAATAAACATCTATTATTTTACATGGATATTCCGGGATATATATGTCTTTCTTTGTTCTAGTATTTCATTTACAACCGACCCCTTCCCTCTGCTCTTTGAAGAGATTTGTTCTGAAAGCTGACACACTGAATAAACGATTGCAGGAAAAGGAGACAAATTGAAAATCATGACTGATGGAGATATGAAATGTTGATTATGACTATTCGGCATATTTGTGCAAAAGTGATGGCTCTGTTCGAAATGTGAAATAATCAGTGTACAAATGATAACAATCGTCGAGGGCTTGATAGCTCCAACTCGTCCTGACATCTTGCCAGGTCATGTATTTATGCGGTAAATTCAACATTGAGGACGCAGTACTGATGAATTCTTACCTCACATTTATTTGTCTCTGTCTCTAGCCTATCAGAAACATTGATAATCCCAGCTGAGTGCTCACGATTAGTAGATCGTACACGGTTTAAAGGCCTTAATTTCCCCAAAAAGAGAATGATCATGAAGTGTGAAGGGTTGTTTCACCAAACATTTGTTCCTCAAAGCCCAGCCATTGAACTGTTATGTACACCTAGCCAGCTCATCGCTTCAAATTTTAAATGTCAAATGTACAGTACTGAATTCGTAGGACTGTAAAGGGTGGCGTAGGATAACTTGTCCCTTCCTATTAATTATGAGCTATTAATGGTTTCCTCGGGGAGGAGGGAGGACGTGGGCCTAAAATGGGAAATTGACATTTTTCCAAACCATGTCAAATTCCCCACCCTCAGGCTAAAAATGCTAAGTATGGAGGGGGAAAGGCTACACGACGTCGTATAACTTAGGGCTCGATATCAGTCAAAATTTTGGGCACTGTGCGTATCGTGGCCATCAGATTCCCCTGTCCTGGGGATACGATTTGCGATCAATTTCCCCTGATGTCGCCCCCGGTCCCCCAATGGTGGAAACATTCAACGTCGAGTGAAGTTGAGCCCACGATCGTCAGGGTGCACGGGTAAATTGTACAGGTCATGGTCAAACCAACGATAATACTTGCTTTGAAAGAGGTTAAAAAAACTATGAAAACTGTAGTATTATGTTTCATCAAGCTATGTCTACAGGCAAATGCACTATGCAAACGAGAATATTCAAGATTAATGTAAATTTGCTCGATGGACAGTTAATTCAAGGCGCCAATGTTTTCGTTCATTTTGGTCCAGGAAATCGTAAACTCAATGATAATGAATTTAAATTGTAATCATTATAAAAATCATACATAGTTTGAACTTATCAAACGAGGAAATCCATTGTGATAGTGTTGCATCATCCTTTCCTGACAATCGATGTCAACTTTAAAATACTTGGATCTGACCATAACCACTCCCTTCATTGAATACAACAATATGAAGTTTACAATTAATTACCTTACTCGATTTTTTCAAATGAGGCATTCTTATCAGACGGTTACCGTCCTTTGGTGACCCCCGATCAAAATTTAACAATTTGTCTTCGTAGGGAAGAACGCATGGTTCCTAGATCGAAATGCGTACGATTTTTCACGCCTATATGCACGCACGGTGTCACAAGTCACGTGAATAATTGTCTATCAGATTTGTACACTACAAACTGCACGTCACCAAAATCAGGTTGTCGGGTTACAATGTAATAACTCATCTCTGCAACGGATACGACGAGCATTTTGGCGTGGTTCGTAGTGCTCCCAAATCTCCGCCTTCATTTTTTGAGACAATGAGAGGAAGTTTGGACATCATATGTGCTAGATAGATCATTAACTTTTCTCAAACGGTAGACGTGAAAAACAACCGGTCCAATCATTATTGGTGGATTTTAGGATATCAAAGGATTAGGCAGATTCAGAGACTTTATCGGGTCCTTTTTTGCAAAATAGTTCATACCCGCAATGGCGTCTCTTCAAATGTCTCTTTATTATCGTACTCACTGAATTAAAATCGTCACAAATAAGAAAAATGAGAAAGCATACTCTTTTATTTTTAATACAACAAAACAAAAAGAAACGTGAAATTTTAGTGAAAATGCCTGTTCCCGTCTAACACATTTGATGATATCATGAATAATCATTAACTCTATGTAAAACCTTTATAAAAAATTGTCACACATTCAAATCTAATCACAGCCATTGCAATAGCATAGGATTCAAGTGCATCCAAATGCAAATTTGTCTGAAGTCAGCATTCTTAATTGAATAATTACTTGCCTGAACTACTATCATGGGTACAATAACAGATTCAAGCATCTGGCCCAGCCGTTGGAACCACCGAAGGCTATTAAGTTACATTTATTTCGATGACAAATATATGTCAATATTCGTATCATGATGAGATCATCGACACAGGTGGGGTTCAGACGAGCCCCGGGATGTTTATTAGATATTGAACTATGTCTGATTACAACTATCCTAATGCAGCGGAAAGTCAACACAGGGACTGAGCCCTGCATGCGTACGGATGAGGTCGTACGTTACAGGCATATTGGTGTATGAAGTTCAACGCATCGTGTTTTGTTCCAAAAGGAGATAAGACCATGAGACCTTGAACTTTCCGCAAACAATGTTAATTTACTACATATTACTATTTGTGAAGGGTCTCGACTGGTATTGAGGTTGACCTGTTTCCTAAGTTTTGCCCACTGGTCAAGTGCAGCCAATGAAAACTTTGTGCAAAACGTTTACCTCTTCGACGTTTCTCACCTACATGTTACGCGGTTAAAACGAGGTTTAGAGAGGAATAACGTAGTGTGTATGTGCTATTTTCAATGGTATAATCACAAATAAAAAGTTTCCAATCACGTCAGTTGTGGCCGAGCAGGGGGAGACAAAATACTGTTGTAGGGAGATCGCAAAAGGGAGCCATCGTGTTGTGGATAGGACAGAGGGGAATTGAAAAGAAGGGAGGGAGGGGACAGGCCTACCTTGCAAATCATAGTAGGGGATTGCAAACAAGGTTCGAAGTAAACAGCGTTAACATTATTCCCATTCTATTTTTTTAATATTTTAACTTGCATTTGAATAGTATGTTTAGAGGTATTTTTGGTGAAATTACCTTGTTGGCTGCACTTGACGATGATCTGAAACCAACAAACTCAACATCGAGAAAAACACTACTTCAGTAATTTACCTTATTCCCTGAATAGATAGCGTTTAGTTGATCGATTTAACCTCTCCTGCTTTACAAGTATTTCCACTTTCTTGTCTGATTCTCTATATTTCTACAGAGATAGAAACACTATCCTATAAGCATGATATTCTCGGTACGAGGGTGCAAAATAACAGTCTGGCGTCACATGTACATACAAAATGGGATGAAACTGTCCGTGCTATTAGTTTCCTAATCATCTTTGACGTTCTAAGATATACCAGTCTGCTTCTATAAGCTTTTAAAACGCGTTGTTGTACGGCTACGCTGTATTGCTGAGTGTCATGGGAAATTTGTGTCATGACCTTTGCCTCCTGGGCTTTATTCGAGGAAATGGTCTCTCTACGTCACTTAGCACAATGGTGACGTCATGCAAGGGGTGTTCCCTACCATGTTGCGGTAGAACTCCCCATTCAGTGATAACGCTACGGTATTAATCACAAAATATGGGTCTGCATAGGTCAGGGGAAGCAATATATATCAAAATCAAAGGTCGAGTTTCATCACGCACCGGAATATTATACGTTTATCACCGCCATGATTGAAATTAGTATTCATTTGTAAGTAAGAAGAGGTTCAGTAGCAGCTCAACTTACTAGACTGATCGATAAAATTATGATGCGATGTAATTCAAAAGGGGAGGCGTTTGAAACATTTCAGAAGTAGACCTAGCCTGCTAGTACACGATGATATCATAACATGACATGCAGTGCTTCGCATTTTAATTTCGATCTGTCAACAACAGGTAACTTTAGACGTCACTAGTGATGTGATGATCTTTCCGATGTGATATCGTTGATTAATTCATCCACAGACAAGGATTCATCATCGGTTTCCGTCATAACAAGCTACAAATAACTTTGTTCGTGTGGTGATGCAAACCCAAGTTGCTTTGATACACTGCGCAGTGATATGAAAAAGCACATACTCGTCGACCGGTAAATTGCATAAAGATATACCGACACAACCTGTTGAAAGTTCGGCAGGTTCAATCAAGTTGACTGAAGTCTCAACGAACTTCTTCCAGTGACGTTTCAATATGTCCGACGAAATGATTTACACCCTGGACGTCAAGGGGTCTGTGCACGGTGTCCACAGCTGTTGTCAGTAGGGAGAATACCAAAGGCTGAGATCAGAGACTGTACAAAGCACATCAAGTGTGTCCAGAGGAGCCATAGCCAGCAGCGAAAAGTATCATGGAAGTATAGCGCCGAAGAAAGGGAAGGCAAACATCACTTACACTACAACGAATCCAAAGTATCTTGTGCTTTTGGAGTAACCAGCGCCGTACAGATGAGGAACTGGTCAGCAAGACGACTCTTGATGGTCTGACACTAATTGAACAAGAATTATTTTCATAAAATGGTGTTCTGTCACTGCGCTATCAACGGAGATCCTGAAAATCGTTTTCACGGAAGTTCACTGGTTATGGACTCGCATTTTCTTTTTCGTAAATGGAAATGATTGCCAATTTATCTGTTTTTCATGTATAATTCTTCATAAAGGTTGCACATTGCCACATTTTAATTGTTTGTAAAGACTGGTTACGATAATGTGTATGTATTTGCCTAGCGAAAAGATAACACGATTTATATTTCTGTGCAATAAATTGTGTACATAGTTCTCTGTATTATCTTCATTTGGGTGACTGAGCAACTGGTAGTACGTTGATCACAATCAGTTTAATACCGTATGAGCAATCTAAATAAACTTTTATAGGTGTAACCGACTGTTTGGCTCTTAATCAAATTGCGTACAGCGTGAGTGCTTGCCAGCCACAGACATGACAATGAACATACTATTATTCTAATAAACTCACACGTATATTCCATGGGGCATTTGTATCTTTATACTTAGCCAGTACACTGATTTCTAGAATGACGATTTTTTTTTTCGCGAGATCGACCACCTTATTCCATTTGTGAATACAGACTTGCGAAACAGTCCGACCAGAAACCATCGTGCAATGAACATAACTAATCAAAGTGTCAACAAGTTTGAAATTGCCAAGTGAAAACAGAAACGGTGGTAGCAAATGTCACACAATGATTACCAATATTGTATAGCAAGCCACTTTGCAAAGAAACTGTGAGAAGAATGTGAACGGCAGAATGGTTTTCAACATGTCACAACTTCCTGAATTCAGTATTTACACTATTTACAATGTAATTATTAGAAAATAAATCTGAAAACGTGAAAACAATGACATTCCTGTATCACTTCAGCATTTATTTACATCACAAAACTTGCATTTGGAATGCCGTTATTCAAATGGTACTAAAATTCCTCAACACAACCATCAAACTCAAGTATGTTTCTGTCAGGAAGTACATAATAAGTACCGGTTCACCTCTACGTGTTTCTTTTCACTCATAAAGTTTAAGGAAAGAGACTGTAAGATTTTGAGGAAACCCATGCAATGTTATAGACAGTAACTAGATTAACAATAAAAACAGTCTGCTCGGATGAAACAGCTCACTTTTTGCTGTTCGGTCGATTTATCATATTCTATTTCTGTACATCTTTAACGGTATTCCAAACTCTCTTTTGCTTTCTCTGCCGAGAAGGATGGCTCTCTTGATCGGTCGTTCTCTTGGGGCTTCTACCGCCCTCAACGGGTGCTTCGAATATAAGCTATCTCTCTGCCACTCTGGTCCACTCAAATTGATGACACATAAAAATATAACAATATAAGATGACGAATTTAGGAATATTTAATATAATGACCAATAACATGATGCCGTGACATGAAAGAAAATCCTCGACAATAGAAAAACTTATTGTCACTTTATAAGTGGTTTACCTGACAGAGTTGTTTTATCGCAAGCAAATGAGACGTTATTCCATTCTCAATCAAAATACTCTTGCATACAACACACACTAGGCTATTGTCTCTCTGTTAAATACATATATATGAAAGTAAAACACAAATACAGTGTCATATGTATGAGTTATTGATAAAGTGTATCGATGTTTTATTCCAGTCACAAAATGACGATGCATACAAACTCGATGACACCAAACGATTACTAAAGGACAACATACTTTAAATAAATATATTATTACTGATGGAATGTTCTAAAACGAAAGTGCAAATCATCGTCCGAATTTCATTAAAATCTTCACAATTGAAAATATTTAACGATGTTGTAAAATAAAAGACTAAAAAAAAGTCCGTATGAAATAAATTGGCAGCTTTGGAGTGAAATGAAGACAATATATTGTTGACTTTGATTGTTCGCCGTAGTCAGTCTACTCGGATCCAGCATCACTTTTACTTTCAAAACCATCACTCTCAGATTCCTTTTCTGTCGCCGTTTCCACATTCTCTGAATTTTCTGGAAACTGTTCGGATTTTGTCGATTTATCATCTTCTACTTCTGCACCGTTTGCGGGACACTCAATACTCACTGTTGGTTTCTCGACTGTGATTGGTATTGGCCGTTCTTTTGGTTCTTCTATCGCCTTCAACGGTGCTTCGAATGTCAGCAATTTGCCACTCTCGTCGAACTTTGAAATCAGTTGATCTGTATTGACGTTATCGGGAAGAGTGTAGCTCTGTCTGAACTGCCTCTCCTCCGTACTGTAAATGCCATTACCGTGGTCAGTTTCATGTACGTATTTGCCGACGATACTGAGTTTACCTTCACTGACGGTCAATTTCAAATGTTCAGGTTTGAAATTGCCAACTGATACAGAAAGTTTGAAGTTTTCGGGTGTCTCCTTTTCTTCAGACTTGTCAACAGTTTCCTGATTTTCAGCTTCTTCGGAAGAATCAGAGCTTGTCTCTTTCTTGTCGCTGGCTTTCTTGTCAGTTTTTGATGTTTCACTTTTCTCCATGTCTTCCTGTGAATTGGCCAAGAGTTCCATCAAACTGGCCAAAAACAGATGTTGCGGTAAGTGGCTGTACCAGCTGTCACCGTAGTAGCTGTCGTCTGCGTCGACCAGCTCTCTCAGCAGATAATCTACAGGTCCAGTTCCACATTGGCTTTGAAGACAAGGACGGTGACATCTTCTGACGATCCTTGGGTAAACGACTCTTTGTCTTGGAATCAGTACACAAGCCATGACTTCACTGAGACTGTATTGCCGGGTTTTAACAGTGTTTAGGTACAAAGGTTCAGGACAGCGACTTCGCCTGTTCTGATGTGTTGCTTCAACCGTTGAGTTGCAAAGTATGACTATCTACAGTAAATGTTCCGTATTTATACACTTGATGATATTTATTCCAGAATAATCTCCACTTTGGTTAAAAACAATGTCATAATGACACGCCACTCTACTCTGTCTACTGTTCGCGAACATTCTAACCAGGTGGGTTCGTTTGTTCAGTGCTTTCCTCCATGGATGGGAAAAAACAAAGACAGATGCACGTGAAGGTCACTTAATGAGGGCGCTGTCAGTTCCAGAAGGTTCTGCGTGACGAGAAAAGTAGACTTGTCTAGATCAGCCACGTAGGTTCCAGAACAAATTCTCAACCAATATAAGGAGACGGTGTAAGCATTAGAGTCAAAACAGTCTTTACTGCAAAACAGTACACGTCACATCTTTCCCGAACCTCAAAGACACACACTAGAAATATGACTTGCGTGTTGTTCTCTGATCCATTCCCTGTTTATCGTCCGAGAGTTGCTGCTGTCAGCAGATACCAGCCTTACTCTTTGGCGAGGAGATGGCGACTTCATCCCCTTCACACTCTTCCAAATCCATTGCAATTAGTGGAGGAAGACTTTTTCGACGATGGGAATGACTCTGTCTTTGACGATATCTTCTGTCATCTTTTGCATTCAGCAAAGAATAAGAACACGGACAGTTCAGGTGAAGCGCCAAAGGAATTGTCTGCTGATCGTGATTTGGCATCTGATTCAGTGGAGAAAGTCACTCAATGTACCGATGTTGCTGAATGCTCAAAAAATTCGGACGGCCAAGATCAGGAAAAGAAGAAGTCTGACAACTTTAAACTTGTCGTGTCCATTGGCAGCTTTAAACCAGAGCATCTGAAAGTGTCTGTCAAAGATGGAAAACTGACAGTAGCAGCCAAGTATCTCAATGAAGTGGACCATGGTGATGGAGTTTACAGTACCCAGGAGAGACAATTTAAACACAGTTACACTCTGCCAGACAATGTCAATATAGATGAAGTGACTTCCAAATGCGATGAGAATGGATTGCTGACATTTGAAGCACCGCTGAGGGCGGTAGAATCATCAACAGGACGAGAGATACCCGTTATAATGGACACTACAAGAGAGGAACAGGGCTGCAATGAAAAGCAAGAAGACGAAAAGCAGATTTGTGAAACCGAGGAACCAGTAGAAAGGGAAGATCAATCAGATAAACAAACCATGGAATCGAATGGTGAACGACTTAAAAACTGAGATTTTGCATGTTGAGAGAGTTACTATTTGTGAAATGTTGATACTAGCAGTTTATTTGAGCCCACACTCTTTGACATGTCGATTTCTGACATTCTAATGTTGTGTAATGTATTTTGCAATTTTTTTTATGTAATGAAAAATACCTGTATCTGACGTTTTGCAAATTTAAGATTTTGTTCGAATTTCGTTTTCACCGTTCTAAATCTTTTAAATGTATTCATGTTTTATTGAAATAAAGCGAAATTGAACCCGATTTAACGAATCGTGTGATTATTTTAAACCTAATTTATCTATAGAGAGGTCCAACTTTGCGAAGAAAACAAAACAAGTGTACCAAAGTTTGGATGCAAACAATTAACACGGATCCAACATACTGTTACAAGGTTGTAGTCAATGGAAATAAATATTTGTGGTGATTAGATTTCTGTCATTTATAGAGGGGTACTTTTGGATATCTAATTTATTGGAACTAGCGATGTTTCAGCCGTTATCAATTCGTCATTCTTTCATGGGTGAAATTTGATATAAAGTAATGAGAGCTTCATAAGTCCTAGGATATGATGCTTATCTTAGCGACGTATGTTAAAAAAGTAAAACGCCTGGGAATCACTGTGGGGGAGGGGGGCATACACATATGCAAAAGCCTGGTGCCTTGAAGCGGGGGAAATCCCGGATTAGAAATTTCACAGCCAGAGGATTTTTGTTTTATTAAAATGCATTTGAGATAGAGGGAAACTGGTAAGGTTGGTCGAGTTGCCATAATGCAATATTCGGGCTCCTTTAAAGCGACAGATTCGAAGCACTGTTGTACTCCATTTGGAATTCTGAGGTGATAGGAAAAGGTTTGTGTAACACTGGAACAAGTGGCGTAATCTCCTCCACTTTCCTTGAACAATAAAAATCGTTCAGTGATAAACATTTTACACGAAAATAACAAATGAAACTCATCACTATTTCGTTTGCTATGATATCTTGGACAATCTCTATCAAAGGTAATTTTAGTTTACTCTTCCTACCTAATTCAATACTTAAACTATGATCATCACTCAATCTAAATTTCGATTAAGCTCTGCGAAGTGGAAAACTTGACAAGTCGTTTAGGTATTTTTCAAAATACAACCCAGTCTTGAAATTTCTGTATGTACGCAATCAGTTACCACCTTTATATATTCTCCTCCTAATATTCAAATTCTTGTTTGATATCTTCCTTTTTATTTATTGTTTAACTCTGCATATGATGTCACCTTAAAAGGCCCTTAAAAGGGTTATGGAGTATAATTTTCTACATCTTACTATATTCTTGAAGAACACTGATTTGTGCTGACCCTCCAGTAGCCTTCTCACTGTTAAACAGTTTGTCTGTTGTACAACTTGGATACATTGTTGTCCGTTTGAAAATGTTCAGTTTTGTACTTTGTCCAATTTTGGGATGTAGTACACCACACATTCTGCTAGTGTGAGTTGTGTACGATAAAGATCGATTGTTTGATTGATTGATTGATTGATTGATTGATTGATTGATTGATTGATTGATTAAAGAAAAATTGAATTCCCTTTCCCTCTCAGCTTTGTTGTATACTCATTTCCTTTGATTAATCCTATGTTGAACAAGAAATGCTAGACTAAATCTGCAAGTCGATTAAAATCGGATGCATAGATGTCGACATTTCAACCTTTCCTTGTTCTTTGCCTGTCTGTTTACCACTTCTCTATATTCTATATCACCTGCAGCTGACGGCATGCGCACAGTGTAAGTATTCTAAGGTTGGATTTTAAAACTGTGGTTTATTTGGAATCAAGGGGGTGGTATGGTGGCTTTTTCAAAATCAAGATGGGTTTCCAGCTTTTCATGCACCTTCTCTTCCATACTACACACAATATGTTATTATTTCTCTCTCTCTCTCAAAATATCTGCTCTAACTTGCATACATCGCACCAAATGTCATTATTTTTCTTTCCATCAATATGTATTTCCTACATGTATATATTACACCTGAAGACAACATATATACAGTTGTATTAACGTTTTATTACAGACATAAAATACACAGATTCATACAAATCAAATGAAAGTGTTCTGAGCTTATAACTTGAGTACAACAGAGTTTAAATCAATACATTATTACTTATGGAAATTTCTGAATCGTAACCGCTCAACTTAAAGTACAAATCACTATAAAACAATATTATAAAAATGTTCTTGGTTAAAAACAATTATCGAAAAAAGTGAAATAATTTAATTAAAGTGGTTGATAAATAAACAGGCAGCTGGTTATAGTGAATAAAGGCAATATATTCTTGGCTTTGATTGTGCGCCAAAGTCAGTCTACTCGGATCCAGCATCACTATTACTTTCAAAACCATCACTCTCAGATTCCTTTTCTGTCGTCGTTTCCACATTCTCTGAATTTTCTGCAAACTGTTCGGATTTTGTCGATTTATCACCTTCTACGTCTGCACTGCTTTCGGGACACTCAATACTCACTGTTGGTTTCTCGACTGTGATCGGTATTGGACGTTCTTTAGGTTCTTCTATCGCCTTCAACGGTGCTTCGAATGTCAGCAATCTGCCACTCTCGTCGAATTTTGAAATCAGTTGATCTGTATTGACGTTATCGGGAAGAGTGTAGCTCTGTCTGAACTGCCTCTCCTCGGTACTGTAAATGCCATTACCGTGGTCAGTTTCATGTACGTATTTGCCGACGATACTGAGTTTACCTTCACTGACGGTCAATTTCAAATGTTCAGGTTTGAAATTGCCAACTGATACAGCAAGTTTGAAGTTTTCGGGTGTCTCCTTTTCTTCAGACTTGTCAACAGTTTCCTGATTTTCAGCTTCTTCGGAAGAATCAGAGCTTGTCTCTTTCTTGTCGCTGGCTTTCTTGTCAGTTTTTGATGTTTCACTTTTCTCCATGTCTTCCTGTGTATTGGCCAAGTTCCATCAAACTGGCCAAAAACAGATGTTGCGGTAAGTGGCTGTACCAGCTGTCACCGTAGTAGCTGTCGTCTGCGTCGACCAGCTCTCTCAGCAGATAATCTACAGGTCCAGTTCCACATTGGCTTTGAAGACAAGGACGGTGACATCTTCTGACGATCCTTGGGTAAACGACTCTTTGTCTTGGAATCAGTACACAAGCCATGACTTCACTGAGACTGTATTACCGGGTTTTAACAGTGTTTAGGTACAAAGGTTCAGGACAGCGACTTCGCCTTTTCTGGTGTGTTGCTTCAACCGTTGAGTTGCAATGTATGACTATCTACAGGAAATTTTCCGTATTTATACACTTGATGATATTAATTCCAGAATAATCTCCACTTTAGTTCAAAACATTGTGTCATAATGACACGCTACTTTTCTGTTCGCGAACATTCTAACCTGGTCGGTTCGTTTGTTCAGCGCTTTCCTCCATGAAAGAGAAAAACAAAGACAGATACACGTGAAGGTCATTCAATGAGGGCGCTATCAGTTCCAGAATGATCTGTGAAACGAGAATAGTAGATTTGTCTAGATCAGCAACGTAGGTTCCAGAAGAAATTCACACCTAATATAAGGAAAGAATGTAAGCATTAGAGTCAAAAGACTCTTGACTGCAAAAAAGTACACATCAGAGCTTTCCCAAACCTTAAAGACGCACATTAGAAATATGGCTTGCGTGTTCTACTCTGATCCATTCCCTGTGTATCGTCCACGAGTTTCTGCTGTCAGCAGATACCAGCCTTACTCTTTGACCAGGAGATGGCGACCTCATCCCCTTCACACTCTTCCACATCCATTGCAATTAGTGGAGGAAGACTTTTTCGATGATCGGAATGACTCTGTCTTTGACGATATCTTCTGTCATCTTTTGCATTCAGCAAAGAATATAAAGAAAACGGACAGTTCAGGTGAAGCGCCAAAGGAATTGTCTGCTGATCGTGATTTGGCATCGGACTCAGTGGAGAAAGTCACTCAATGTACCGATGTTGCTGAATGTTCAAAAAGTTCCGACGTGCATGATCAGGAAGAGAAGAAGTCTGACAACTTCAAACTTGTCGTGTCCATCGGCAGCTTTAAACCAGAGCATCTAAAAGTGTCTGTCAAAGATGGAAAACTGACAGTAGCAGCCAAGTATCTCAATGAAGTGGACCATGGTGATGGAGTTTACAGTACCCAGGAGAGACAATTTAAACACAGTTACACTCTGCCAGACAATGTCAATACAGATGAACTGACTTCCAAATGCGATGAGAATGGATTGCTGACATTTGAAGCACCGCTGAGGGCTGTGGAATCATCAACAGGACGAGAGATACCCGTCATAATGAACACGACAAGAAAAGAACGGGATCGCATTGAAGAAGAAGTGGATAAAAAACCGATGAGTGAAACAAAGGAACCAGTAGAAATGAAAGACCGAACGGACGAAGAAACCATGGAATCAAATCAGGAATATCTTAAAAACTGAGATTTTGCATTTTGTGATAGGTAGTGTTCGTGAAATGTTGAGGCTAGATTTGTCGACGAAGCCGTTTATTTTCATTATTTAACGACTCCATTTCTCACATAGTAATGTTGTGTAATTTAATTTGTAACTTTTCTTATGCAATGTGAAATAAGTATATTTTAGTTTTTTACAAATTTGAGATTTGGGACAATACCATATTTCACGTGTTAAATGTTCTACGTTTTCAACTTACAGATTTTTGTCGGATTTTGAATTTCACGTTTTATAGAACGTATTGAAATAAAGCATAACTGAACGAGATTTAATGAGTCGTGTGATTATTTTATACCCGACTTATCTATAGGGAGATTGCCTTTGCCAAAGGAAACAATACAAGTGTATCAAAGGTTGAGTATAAAAAGTAGATAACAACACACTGTCACTGTGGTAAATTGGGGGGGGGGAGGAATAAAAAGTTTTAGTGATTGGATTTCCGTCATTTAGAGAGTAGTACTTTGAATATCTAATTTAGTGGAACTCTCAATGTTTCAGCCTTTAAAAGCTCGTTATTCTTATGATTGCTGAAATCTGCCATAAAGCAGTGAGAGCTTCATGAAGAGGAAAGATACGATGTTCCTATTTAAAAAGGTAAAACGCTGGGAGTCAATGCCAAGTGAGGGGGGCATGTACATTCGCAAAAGCCAGGTGACGTAAATTAAAGTAGAGAAAATCCCTGTAAGTTTCACAGCCACTATATTTTGATTTTATGAAATGCATTTGAGATACAGGGAAACGGGTATATATGTGACAAAGTGTACAAAGAAGAAGGAAACGCTAGGCTAGCTCTACAATCCGATTAAAATCAGATGTAGAGACGATGACATTGTAAAACCTTTCCTTGGTGTGTGCCTTTCTCGTTACAGGAGGTCACTTCTCTTCATTCTATGTGACCTACAGCTTATGACATATACACACAGTATAAGTATTATAAGGTTGGAAACAGTCGTTGACAATGTAATAGGTGCATAATGTGATGAGCTGTTACGGCAACGTATGACAGAGGAGACGTCTAGCTCGTTCAGCCTTTATGTTGTAATACACCCCTGTGGCTGATATCTTTCAACTCTGACATTGAAAATACAGTGAACGCACAAACTTGTAGGGAGAGGGTTTAGTACGGAATGTTGGAGGAGACTAAAGTAAAATTTAGGAATAGAATGAGGGGGTTGGGACGGTAGCTGTTTACAGTTTTGAAAATCTGGACGTGTTTCCGTCTTTTCAGGTAACTTCTAGGCCGTTGTAAAATCTTGGAATCGGGGGATGGGGTTTGTGGCTGTTGACTGTTTTCAAAAAGTGCAGGTGTTTCCATCTCTTCATGCAACTTCTCTTCCATACTACACACAAAAGCCCATCATTTCTCTCTCAGTCAAATACCTACTCTAACTTGCATACAACACACAAAATGTCATTATTTTCTTTCCATCAATATATAATTCCTACATATATATATAACCACTCTAGAGAATATGTATATAGTTCTATTAACGTTTTATTACAGACATAAAATACAAAGACGCATACAAATCAAATGGAAGTGTTCTGATCTTATAACTTGAGTACAACAGAGTTCAAATAAATACATTATTACTTATGGAAATTTCTGAAGCGTAACCTCTCAACTTAAAGTACAAATCATTATAAATCAACATTGTGAAAATGTTCACGGTTGAAAACAATTATCGAAAAAAAGTGAAATATTTTGATGAAAGTAGTTGATAAATAAACAGGCAGCTGGTTATAGTGAATAAAGGCAATGTATTGTTGGCTTTGATTGTTTGCCAAAGTCAGTCTACTCGGATCCAGCTTCACTTTTACTTTCAAAACCATCACTCTCAGATTCCTTTTCTGTCGTCGTTTCCACATTCTCTGAATTTTCTGCAAACTGTTCGGATTTTGTCGATTGATCACCTTCTACGTCTGCACTGCTTTCGGGACACTCAATACTCACTGTTGGTTTCTCGACTGTGATCGGTATTGGCCGTTCTTTAGGTTCTTCTATCGCCTTCAATGGTGCTTCGAATGTCAGCAATCTGCCACTCTCGTCGAATTTTGAAATCAGTTGATCTGTATTGACGTTATCGGGAAGAGTGTAGCTCTGTCTGAACTGCCTCTCCTCCGTACTGTAAATGCCATTACCGTGGTCAGTTTCATGTACGTATTTGCCGACGATACTCAGTTTACCTTCACTGACGGTCAATTTCAAATGTTCAGGTTTGAAATTACCAACTGATACAGCAAGTTTGAAGTTTTCGGGTGTCTCCTTTTCTTCAGACTTGTCAACAGTTTCCTGATTTTCAGCTTCTTCGGAAGAATCAGAGCTTGTCTCTTTCTTGTCGCTGGCTTTCTTGTCAGTTTTTGATGTTTCACTTTTCTCCTTGTCTTCCTGTGAATTGGCCAAGAGTTCCATCAAACTGGCCAAAAACAGATGTTGCGGTAAGTGGCTGTACCAGCTGTCACCGTAGTAGCTGTCGTCTGCGTCGACCAGCTCTCTCAGCAGATAATCTACAGGTCCAGTTCCACATTGGCTTTGAAGACAAGGACGTTGACATCTTCTGACGATCCTTGGGTAAACGACTCTTTGTCTTGGAATCAGTACACAAGCCATGACTTCACTGAGAATGTATTGCCGGGTTTTAACAGTGTTTAGGTACAAAGGTTCAGGAGAGCGACTTCGCCTTCGCCTGTTCTGATGTGTTGCTTCAACCGTTGAGTTGCAAAGTATGACTATCTACAGTAAATGTTCCGTATTTATACACTTGATGATATTTATTCCAGAAAAATCTCCACTTTGGTTAAAAACATTGTGTCATAATGACACGCTACTTTCCTGTTCGCGAACATTCTAACCTGGTCGGTTCGTTTGTTCAGCGCTTTCCTCCATGGAAGGAAAAAACAAAGACAGATACACGTGAAGGTCAATTAATGAGGGCGCTATCAGTTCCAGAAGGTTCTGTGTAACGAGAATAGAAGACTTGTCTAGATCAGCCACGTAGCTTCCAGAACAAATTCACATCTAATATAAGGAGATGGTGTAAGCATTAGAGTCAAAACAGTGTTTACTTCAAAACAGTACACGTCACATCTTTCGCGAACCTCAAAGACACACTAGTAATATGGCTTGCGTGTTGTTCTCTGATCCATTCCCTGTATATCGTCCACGTGTTGCTGCTGTCAGCAGATACCAGCCTTACTCTTTGACGAGGAGATGGCGACCTCATCCCCTTCACACTCTTCCACATCCATTGCAATTAGTGGAGGAAGATTTTTTCGACGATCGGAATGACTCTGTCTTTGACGATATCTTCTGTCGTCTTTTGCATTCAGCAAAGAATAAGAAAACGGACAGTTCAGGTGAAGCGCCAAAGGAATCCTCTGCTGATCGTGATTTGGCATCGGACTCAGTGGAGAAAGTCACTCAATGTACCGATGTTGCTGAATGCTCGAAAAGGTCCGACGTGCATGATCAGGAAAAGAAGAAGTCTGACAACTTTAAACTTAACGTGTCCATCGGCAACTTTAAACCAGAGCATCTGAAAGTGTCTGTCAAAGATGGAAAACTGACAGTAGCAGCCAAGTATCTCAATGAAGTGGACCACGGTGATGGAGTTTACAGTACCCAGGAGAGACAATTTAAACACAGTTACACTCTACCAGACAATGTCAATACAGATGAACTGACTTCCAAATGCGATGAGAATGGATTGCTGACATTTGAAGCACCGCTGAGGGCGGTAGAATCATCAACAGGACGAGAGATACCCGTTACAGTGGACACTACAAGAGAGGAACAGGTTTGCAATGAAAAGCAAGAAGACGAAAAGCAGATTTGTGAAACCGAGGAACCAGTAGAAAGGGAAGATCAATCAGATAAACAAACCATGGAATCGAATGGTGAACGACTTAAAAACTGAGATTTTGCATGTTGAGAGAGTTACTATTTGTGAAATGTTGATACTAGCAGTTTATTTGAGCCCACACTCTTTGACATGTCGATTTCTGACATTCTAATGTTGTGTAATGTATTTTGCAATTTTTTTTATGTAATGAAAAATACCTGTATCTGACGTTTTGCAAATTTAAGATTTGTTCGAATTTCGTTTTCACCGTTCTAAATCTTTTAAATGTATTCATGTTTTATTGAAATAAAGCGAAATTGAACCCGATTTAACGAATCGTGTGATTATTTTAAACCTAATTTATCTATAGAGAGGTCCAACTTTGCGAAGGAAAACAAACAAGTGTACCAAAGTTTGGATGCAAACAATTAACACGGATCCAACATACTGTTACAAGGTTGTAGTCAATGGAAATAATGATTTGTGGTGATTAGATTTCTGTCATTTATAGAGGGATACTTTTGGATATCTAATTTATTGAAACTAGAGATGTTTCAGCCGTTATCAATTCGTCATTCTTTCATGGGTGAAATTTGATATAAAGCAATGAGAGCTTCATAAGTCCTAGGATATGATGCTTATCTTAGCGACGTATGTTAAAAAAGTAAAACGCCTGGGAATCACGGTGGGGGAGGGGGGCATACACATATGCAAAAGCCTGGTGCCTTGAAGCGGGGGAAATCCCGGATTAGAAATTTCACAGCCAGTGGATTTTTGTTTTATTTAAATGCATTTGAGATAGAGGGAAACTGGTAAGGTTGGTCGAGTTGCCATAATGCAATATTCGGGCCCCTTTATAGCGACAGATTCGAAGCACTGTTGTACTCCATTTGGAATGCTGAGGTGATAGGAAAAAGTTTGTGTAACACTGGAACAAGTGGCGTAATCTCCTCCACTTTCCTGGAACAACAAAAATCGTTCAGTGATAAACATTTTACACGAAAATAACAAATGAAACTCATCACTATTTCGTTTGCTATGATATCTTGGACAATCTCTATCAAAGGTAATTTTAGTTTACTCTTCCTACCTAATTCAATACTTAAACTATGATCATCACTCAATCTAAATTTCGATTAAGCTCTGCGAAGTGGAAAACTTGACAAGTCGTTTAGGTATTTTTCAAAATACAACCCAGTCTTGAAATTTCTGTATGTACGCAATCAGTTACCACCTTTATATATTCTCCTCCTAATATTCAAATTCTTGTTTGATATCTTCCTTTTTATTTATTGTTTAACTCTGCATATGATGTCACCTTAAAAGGCCCTTAAAAGGGTTATGGAGTATAATTTTCTACATCTTACTATATTCTTGAAGAACACTGATTTGTGCTGACCCTCCAGTAGCCTTCTCACTGTTAAACAGTTTGTCTGTTGTACAACTTGGATACATTGTTGTCCGTTTGAAAATGTTCAGTTTTGTACTTTGTCCAATTTTGGGATGTACCACACCACACTCTCTGCTTGTGTGAGTTGTGTATGATAAAGATTGATTGATTGATTGATTGATTGATTGATTGATTGATTGATTGATTGATTGATTGATTGATTGATTGATTGATTGAAGAAAAAATGAATTCCCTTTTCCTCTCCGCTTTCTTGTATACTCATTTTCTTGGATTAATCCTATGTAGAACAATAAACGCTAGACTAGATCTGCAAGTCGATTAAAATCGGATGCATAGATGTCGACCTTTGAACCTTTCCCTGTATTTTGCCTTCCTGTTTACCTGCGGTCATTTCTCTATATTCTATATCACCTGCAGCTGACGGCATACGTATGGTGTCAGCATTCTAAGGTTGGGTTTTAAAACTGTGGTTTATTTGGAATCAAGGGGGTGGTGGTATGGTGGCTGTTTACATTTTTGAAAACCAAGATGGGTTTCCAGCTTTTCATGCACCTTCTCTTCCATACTACACACAAGATGTATCTCTCTCTCTCCTCTCTCTCTCTCTCTCTCTCTCAAAATATCTGCTCCAACTTGCATACAACACACCAGATGTCATTATTTTTCTTTCCATCAATATGTATTTCCTACATGTATATAGTACACCTCAAGACAACATATATACAGTTCTATTAACGTTTTATTACAGACATAAAATACACAGAGTCGTACAAATCAAATGAAAGTGTTCTGAGCTTATAACTTGAGTACAACAGAGTTCAAATCAATACATTATTACTTATGGAAATTTCTGAATCGCAACTTCTCAACTTAAAGTACAAATCACTGTAAATCAATACTATAAAAATATTCTTTATTGAAAGCAATTATCGAACAAGTGAAATATTTGGCTGAAAGTAGTTGATAAATAAACAGTAGTTGATAAATAAACAGGCAGCTGGTTATAGTGAATAAGGCAATATATTCTTGGCTTTGATTGTGCGCCGTAGTCAGTCTACTCAGACCCAGCATCACTATTACTTTCAAAACCATCACTCTCAGATTCCTTTTCTGTCGCCGTCTCCGCATTCTCTGAATTTTCTGGAAACTGTTCGGATTTTGTCGATTTATCACCTTCTACGTCTGCGCTGCTTTCGGGACACTCAATACTCACTGTTGGTTTCTCGACTGTGATTGGTATTGGCCGTTCTTTTGGTTCTTCTATCGCCTTCAATGGTGCTTCGAATGTCAGCAATTTGCCACTCTCGTCGAACTTTGAAATCAGTTGATCTGTATTGACGTTATCGGGAAGAGTGTAGCTCTGTCTGAACTGCCTCTCCTCGGTACTGTAAATGCCATTACCGTGGTCAGTTTCATGTACGTATTTGCCGACGATACTCAGTTTACCTTCACTGACGGTCAATTTCAAATGTTCAGGTTTGAAATTGCCAACTGATACAGCAAGTTTGAAGTTTTCGGGTGTCTCCTTTTCTTCAGACTTGTCAACAGTTTCCTGATTTTCAGCTTCTTCGGAAGAATCAGAGCTTGTCTCTTTCTTGTCGCCGGTTTTCTTGTCAGTTTTTGATGTTTCACTTTTCTCCTTGTCTTCCTGTGAATTGGCCAAGAGTTCCATCAAACTGGCCAAAAACAGATGTTGCGGTAACTGGCTGTACCAGCTGTCAACGTAGTAACTGTCGTCTGCGTCGACCAGCTCTCTCAGCAGATAATCTACAGGTCCAGTTCCACATTGGCTTTGAAGACAAGGACGGTGACATCTTCTGACGATCCTTGGGTAAACGACTCTTTGTCTTGGAATCAGTACACAAGCCATGACTTCACTGAGACTGTATTACCGGGTTTTAACAGTGTTTAGGTACAAAGGTTCAGGAGAGCGACTTCGCCTTCGATTCGCCTGTTCTGATGTGTTGCTTCAACCGTTGAGTTGCAAAGTATGACTATCTACAGTAAATTTTCCGTATTTATACACTTGATGATATTTATTCCAGAAAAATCTCCACTTTGGTTAAAAACATTGTGTCATAATGACACGCCACTCTACTGTTCGCGAACATTCTAACCAGGTGGGTTCGTTTGTTCAGTGCTTTCCTCCATGGATGGGAAAAAAACAAAGACAGATGCACGTGAAGGTCACTTAATGAGGGCGCTGTCAGTTCCAGAAGGTACTGTGTGACGAGAAAAGTAGACTTGTCTAGATCAGCCACGTAGCTTCCAGAACAAATTCTCAACCAATATAAGGAGACGGTGTAAGCATTAGAGTCAAAACAGTCTTTACTGCAAAACAGTACACGTCACATCTTTCCCGAACCTCAAAGACACACTAGTAATATGGCTTGCGTGTTGTTCTCTGATCCATTCCCTGTTTATCGTCCAAGAGTTGCTGCTGTCAGCAGATACCAGCCTTACTCTTTGGCGAGGAGATGGCGACTTCATCCCCTTCACATTCTTCCAAATCCATTGCAATTAGTGGAGGAAGACTTTTTCGACAATCGGAATGACTCTGTCTTTGACGATATATTCTGTCGTCTTTTGCATTCAGCAAAGAATAAGAAAACGGACAGTTCAGGTGAAGCGCCAAAGGAATCGTCTGCTGATCATGATTTGGCATCGGACTCAGTGGAGAAAGTCACTCAATGTACCGATGTATGTTCTAAAAGTTCCGACGTGCATGATCAGGAAAAGAAGTCTGACAACTTCAAACTTGTCGTGTCCATCGGCAGCTTTAAACCAGAGCATCTGAAAGTGTCTGTCAAAGATGGAAAACTGACAGTAGCAGCCAAGTATCTCAATGAAGTGGACCACGGTGATGGAGTTTACAGTACCCAGGAGAGACAATTTAAACACAGTTACACTCTACCAGACAATGTCGATACAGGTGAATTGACTTCCAAATGCGATGAGAATGGATTGCTGACATTTGAAGCACCGCTGAGGGCGGTAGATTCATCAACAGGACAAGAGATACCGGTTATAATGGACACTACAAGAGAGGAACAAGGTTGCAATGAAGAGAGAGGGGATAAAAAACTGATAACTGAAACCGACGAACAGGTAGAAAGGGAGAATCGAACGGACGAAGAAAGCATGGAATCCAATCAGGAACATCTTAAAAACTGAAAGTTTGCAGTTTGTATGTGTTACCGTTTTGTGAAATGTTGAGACTAGCAATTGTCGAATAAGCACTTTACTTTCATTAGTTAACGAGTCAATTTTTCACATAGTAATGTTGTGTAATTTGTAACTTTTGTTATGTAATGAAAAATATGTGTATTTTAGTGTTTTTTTACAAAGTTTAGATTAGGGTCCAATATCACGTGTTAAAAGTTCTACGTTTACAAATTTCAGATTTTTGTCCAATTTTGATTTTCACGTACTAAATATTTTGTATGGATTAATGTTTTATAGAACGTACTGAAATAAAGCATAACTGAACAAGATTAAATCACTCGTGTGATTAGTTTCAACCCGATCTTATCTATGGAGGAGGTCCAACTTTGCGACAGAAAACGATACAATCGTACCAAAGATTGGCGCGGAATGATAACATGGTTCCATCTACAGACAGTAGAAGCTTCCCCCTCTACTGTCTATGATCCAACTCACTATCACATGGTGGCAGTGGATGGAAATAAATATTATTGGTGATTAGATTTCCATAATTCGTAGAGGAGTATTTTGGATATGTAATGTTTAATGCAACTGGCAATAATTTGGTCTTTGTCAGCTCGTTATTCTATTGATGGCTGAAATTTGTCAGAAAGCAATGAGAGCTTTATAAAGTGTTTGGTATCAGATGTACATCTACAGTCTGTGTCTACACATCTACGTAAACGTAAAAGGCCGGAAGTTACAAACAGGGGAGGACATGCACATAAATATCTCGGTTTTGATCCTTTACCCCGCCTTATGGAAACTTTTGATGGGAAATTGCGATAAAATGTAGACCTTTGACCCCTATGTTTTACTCAAATGCATCTTTTGACTCAAATGAGCCCCCTTTGAAGAAAATGTATAGTTTTGACCTAAGTGTTAGGTGGAAAATATAGACTTTCCAGTCCCCATTTAAAGTGAACGTGCCTCAGGAACAGATATTCGGACTCTCAAACTTTTCCAATATTTTTCAGATCTAGCACGTATGGGGGGCTCATTTTAAAGTTCTTGGTGTAAGAAAACTTTTCACCTGCTTAGTTTTTCGAAAATCGAAAATTTTATTCTTTCTCCACAGAGTTAACACAGGGATGGCGGCCATTTTGAATTTCAAACACGGGTAAATCTCGGGTATTTTGTCTCTCCATTACCAAAATTTGCACTGTGACCTCCGATTTTTATTCTTGATTTTGAAAGAGAATGGTTGAAATATTCCTTACGGAAAGTTTGAGCAAAAGTTCAAGACTTTCACTTTCGAGACGCATACTACTTCAACCAATAAGAGTTTATGGTCTGTAGTTTGAACTGCCACGGATGCATATATATCCAAATCGCCACCCACTCAGGGTATTACGGCAACTCCTATTTTCTAGTCATCATTTTAGTCTAATCACTGTTACCTACAACAATCAATTACAAAGAAAACGACATTAGTTTTATCATGTTCACAGTTAAAAATCTGTGCTTAAAGTCAACCACAGGATGTATTTCAATGGACATAGCTAAGAATATTTACAAACATGTAAGTATTGGATGTTACGCTATTTTACCTGAAATAAACGAATACTTTCATCGTGTTACAACCGTTAACTTCATAATTTAGGCTGGCACGCACTTTGGGACTGAAACCCATTAATTTGGCTCAAAATTCCAGTACAAGCATTTTTCGCATGTTGCCATATTTAAAGGGAGGGTGTCGTCGGAATTCTGCTCAAAGGTAACTGCTAGGAACCCTACGACCGATGTAAACAATGTATCTAGGGTACGTTGGCGGGTGATGGAAGTTAAAACATGTTTCTTAACAACGAATATAGTAAAAGTTAAATGTTTCAGCTGACGGGATGCATCTAGCTAGCATGCATAAAATACATTGTTTGTAAACAAGAAGGTCAAATATGTAGTTCCCGCGACACCCTCCCTTTTTAAAATCGAAGATAGTGGCTAATATCCCGTATTTACGCAATTTTGATAACATTTCATATTCTGCTGATCACTGTTATGAAGTCGCTATTTGAAGAACGTGATAGATGTCTATTCTAAGATTTCAAATTATTTTCGTCAGAATTTTGGGCACACATACCTTCGTGTGTCCTTTGAGAATTTCGCCTGTTTTACTTTCTAGTCATGTAATAAAGTTCATGTATTTGCAAAGGCAACACAGTAAATTTTCTATGGTGTTTGTTCAACGTCTTTTTTTTCAATTTAGACCATCACTTTTTGTTAATATCTAATGACTACCTAACTACTACAAACACATTTTCCGTTCAAGCTAAATTACCAGATAACATCTACTGTGAACAGATTTTACACCAGTCCCTTGCAGGCTTGAGAAGGTTCAAAATTTCTCATCATTTTGTTTTTCAATGAATATTTTAAGATAAATTAAAACAGCGTCACAAATCGATTGCTGTTATTAAACATTGCATTAAAATTCGGTAAATAAGTACAATAGGCGAACTTTCCATCCAGTAAGCCTGCTATACCTGTGTCATTGTCGATAACTCGTACATTAAATACAAGTTTACATTTTGGAATTGTAACTATTTCCTTTGCTAGCCCTCTATTTATCGCTTTTCTGTTGTAAAAAGTAGCATTTGAAAAGAGTGAAATATGTGAGGTGTTTCCTTGCTCAAACAGTATTACGGTGATCTGAGCCACAGACAACTGAATCTGAACCCAAACCATGCCAAAATGAGCCAGGAAAGGAATAGCGCCTCTACTCAATGAACCAAACTATTTCTCTCTTTCGTTTTCATATCCTGACATGCGCAGTGCGTGGCGGTTAGAGATGACGTTTGAATAGACCAATCAGAGAGCAGTATTTTGGTACAATTTTCAAAAACATCAGAGCGTTCCAAGCTAACAAGTCAACGGTGCTTTAAAAAGAAAATTGACAAATTTTATGCAACGCATCGGGCTGACTATTGACTGAATCCGTCATATGTTGTAAATGACGATGGAGAACCAGAAGTAAGTATTATCTTGGAAGGATCTGGCGAGAACTCAAAGTGTTAGATACGTTGTGATTGGCATGTGTCGGAGTGCGGTTAACTTCAGCAATCAAAGCTTGCAAATTTTGGCATCAATAATCAAAGCCATGTCTTACAACTAAACTGTTTTGCTACTAAGCCTGCCCTCAGTTCTGATTAGAAATCATACACAGCTGTTAGGATGTGCATTATCGGGTCGGGATATCGAGAAAATAGACACAAACTTACCTGTAAGATAGTAAAGTACCGACGCTAAGTCAACCGGAAACGGACGACATGAAATTCAGTACCCCATATATAATTGGCGATGGTAACAGCCGTTTCTTTACATGTAATCAAAATTTTTTGAAGTAATCGGGAAGGAGAGCGATTTATTATTGTTCGTAGAGTTTATGATAGCTTGGTTGCAATCGCTCTTCTCTGTCAGACTTTAGAAAATACTTTCTGACATGCCCATGTCTCCACATCACAGTGGACTGGATTTTATCATCCAATCCAATGGTCTGATCATGCGCTTTGCTCCAGGAAATTCAAATATTTTAGGAAAAGTATCGTAGAACAAGATATTGTACCCTGTCATCCATTTGCAATCTTGTCCAGGCCCTGATTTCGTTTGCCTCTTGTTCTACCTCCCATAGTCGTGGTTATTTATTAATAGACGCCTGTGTGTACCAGCTGACAAGTTTTACATGCACCTGAGATATGTGTGAACATAAACTTTGGATCAGTGCTAGACTGCACAAATTTGCCAAATCCTTTCAGACAGCTGCAACTTCTGTGTGTTGCATTTGTAAACTTAAGACATCACTGGACTAGTTCTGAACGTTGAATGGGTGTGGCACACACAATGACTATGTAACTTCCAGTGAGAAAATTTGAAATGCTGCATATAGCCTGCATAAACTAATTGTATGTATTAATCAATAGTGACTTTATACATGCCAATGTATATTTTTGTCGCTGTAATTGATTTTGACTTTTTTCCTTGAATTTTGTAAATATTTCTCTGGTATGTCTAATTTGAATACAATGAAAGGGCTTTTGTTTTTAAATCACATCTTTCTATGAATCAGTGCATTTTGCCGATGAACATAAGAAGTATATATTTGCATCGATGGGTTTATGTCAGTACATTCTGTTTTCCAGATCCACAGGCAGTGTACAGCAACTGTTGTATTGACCAAACTTACATGTAATAGTGATAAGACAGAGCCAGACCTCACTGGAACATATTGCTTCATGTCTTATTGGAAAGTAAACTCACAAAGTGTTGCAAAATTACCAGGATAATCTTTTCACCTTCAAACAGATCCAATCAGAATCGCATTATATTTGTTTCTGTTGCATAGGTGTACATGTTGCTTATGAAAAGTGGCCAATAACTTCTTGATACCCTGTTTTCTTAGCATTTTACAGTCCCTTTGTAAGTTAGTGGAATTACACCACTGCTTTTTGATCTGTGACATTCTGATTCTAAAGATTCATATCGTCCCCATGTGTATTTATTAAGACAGGTTTTGTCAAAGCCAGTAAACCAATAATACCATAGTTACTGATTTCCTCTTACCCAGTTCCCAAATCATTTGTATGTATGAGTATTTGTTCCCCAATCCTTGAAGCATAAACACCAGATTGCCTGAAACTATTCATGTAATGTATAGCTGAATGAAGTTTCCACTGACCTCATAATGTTTGGTGAAAACACATCTCACTGTGTGTCAGTGGTGATACAAATGTCTTTGTAAATATGACAACTTCATTGCCTATATCATTCTCTCATGACTTGTGGTAGATTGAAGCAGACTTGTGTTGTAACACCCCAATTTCAATTGTATTTCTTTTCTTGGTTTAATTGAAGTAAGTGAGTCAGAATTCAAACTTCAGAAGCCACCATTGAATACTAATTTAAAGCACAAGATTTGAGCTCTCTGAGTTTGTCCAGGAATGTATATCTATAAGGGTTATATGAAGTCAACATAGATGAGTCAATCCAAAAGTCAGAGATAAAGGACAATTTTTTGCCCAGATCAGTGCATTTTGCATAGATACGGGTGGCAGTAGATCAGCAATTAGTAATATTTATGGTACAAGTGTGTAGATGACTACTGAGTGTAAACAAGAGAAACATCAGAGGAATTTCTTCCATTTGTAAAGAGATCTCAACAACTTAGAACAATTGTTGTTAGAATATGCTATGATTTTATACTTTTTCATAATTAATAATACACCTTCACATCTCTTTTTCTAGAGAGGTTATGAAGAATGAAGTAGGAGCACATCTGGTGCAAGCATTGGAGCGACTGCACTCAATATGGGATGAGATTGGTATCGGGGAGAGCCAGAGGGCTGACAGACAGGAAGTAGTCATGCATCACCTGCGTGCTCTCCTTGATGAAATGGTGTCAGAGGAAGAGGGACTCAGGCAGAAATTACTGAAAAGTGTGGAATCGTGTGGACAGGAATTGTTGAAATTATGTTTGGAGCTCTCTCTAGCTCCATATGAAGTAAGTGAATTATACAAGAGTGTCATCTCAACCTTGACATTGCATACTTTATGCCTAATTTACACTTGTTTGTGTGATTGGGCAAAAGTACGATAGCTGTATAGTTTTTGATGTCTTATATTCTTTTCCATACAGTATGTTTTGGTACGAAGTTGTATCAGCCCAGCCAGCACAATGCACCGTGTTTGATTTATAAAATTGTTATTGTTGACAGATGAGTTGTACTCTGCTGTATGATACAGATGTCAACAAAAACATTTGACATAAGTCACATTACATGTATAACAGGCATTTCAATTGGTTTGGGAAGTAGAACAATTTTATGAACAGAACAAAAATTCTATATAATTTATCAATATTAATAAACAGAACAAAAAATCAATATAATTTATCAATATTTAATAAACAGAACAACAACACTGGAAAGTACCGGTACATCAGAAGGTACAGGTAAATGGAGATTTTAAAGGAGAAATACATATTTCAACTGTAGACCCTAAAGAACTTTTTCAAGGAGTCTATGCATTGACTGAATTTCAGGAACTGCATCATGTTGTGAGTCTACCGGTAATCATAGACCCCTCTCAAGGGTCTATGGTCTAATCTGTCTTGGTGTTTTGCCTGAAACCGTTGAATGCCATCAATGCATGTCAGTAGTACAAAATGTGCTGAACAAATGAGTGCACTCCATATCAGCAGTTGGTATATGTGTGTTGCTTTTGAAATCCCATACTTGTTTGTTGAACATTAAGTTCACAAGTTTCATTGCATTTTAGGTGAAACACATTCATTCCTATCCAATGTAATGATCAATGTACATTTCCAAAACAAAACTTACACTACGACCTACATTATCCATAATTGGATAGTTTGAACCTAAATTTCCTAAAGTTCATCACTCAGTTACAGGCAACTGTAATGAAAAGACATAAACAACTATACAAACTGTACAAAGACATCTTCACATGTACATCTTGTACTTCTATATAATGGCATTCTGCTTACCTCTCCTTCCCACAGCCTGAGGAGAATTTGACAGTTCTTCAGCTGGAAAAAGATCTCCGAACACAAGTGGACAAGCTGAGCAAAGTGAAACATGACAGACTTCAGAAACTGAAAAAACTGAAAGAAACAGAGCAACACCTGTGCGATGTACTTTGTACCACTCCATACTATGTACCTACAGGCAGTGTACCCAGTGAAGAACAACTGGAGACTTTGCAAGAACACATCGATTCTTTGAAATCTGAAAAGGTAAAAAGTGTTTTTCTTTCAAAAAGGCCTCAGACCAAATAATTTTTTTTCTTTGTTATAATAGAAATTTGTTATTATTACAGCAATGCTAGATAGCAGTTTCAAAGTTTCAAGAGAAATAAATCATTTGATTTTGTTTCTTGCACAAAAAAATCGAGATAATTTGTAGGAATAATGTTTTACCATATTCAGATGTTTCTCCTCCTTAAAGCAAGGAATCTAGTTCAGTTGGTTTAAATATAGTCTGGAAATGATGAAAATATATGAGTGAAATTTTTCAATGTCTACACAGCAGCTTGTTATGAAATCATGAGGTGTGTATGTGCTCAGGATGAAAAACAGCGTGTATAATACCATCAGGCATCCTTAGCTTGTTACCACCCAGAGATGCAACCCCATTGTTTTCCATGGCATTCCTCTGGGGATTTGTCCCAGTAAATCCGGCAGTCTGGGGTCTGGATTAGGGGACAAGTAATTTATTTGCTCTGACTAAATGGATTTGTCATTCATTCTACTAACTAGTCTTGTTGACAAGTGACTTACACTCAGTGCAGTGGTATGATAAAAGAATGAATGTTGGACCACCAAAACTACATCTATCGAGAATACCTAGTGATTTTTCACCAGTGTCTATTACAGTATGGATGTTGTGGTTGTGGGCACCATGGTATGCTAATTGGATCTGCCAGACCTTGTATACACACACAGAAGGAAATTGGATAGGATCAGAGATTTAAAATAAAAAAAAATTGTATGTGTAATAATTTTTGGTTTTTGCTTATCTCTCGAAATGTATTTAATTTTTATCTGATGTAGGAAAAACGTTCCAACATCTTCACAAAAACCAAACAGAATATCATTGTGATACTTGAAGATCTGGAGCAGTGTCCCAACACATCGTTTGAACGTGACATTGTATGCGAGGAAGAAGATTCATTCCTGCTTTCCAGTGAGAACATGGCTGCCTTGAAAACTCTGTACACAGAGGTATGAGAATTCAAAAACATACTTTTTATCAGGGCACTATATCTGTTATTTAAAAGAGGGAAAATGGTGCTATGCCTGATAAATATTCCAGATAATCACTGTAGTGTCAATTCTATTTTTAGGAGAAGAAGATGAATAACTTGGTATTTTACCTCTTTGTGAATTTAGAAAACAGGAATGATAAGCAGGGAAAGGTCACAACCATAATTGCACATGTTTTGCATTCAAACCCTGGACAAAGGGGGACACATTACTGTTTTAGTCGGCTTTGTTTTTTATTTGAGAAAGTCATTTGTATTGATGTGGGAGCCTTGAAGCATGCTGGAAGAGTGGTTGACAAAACAGCTCAAGCCGTCTCTTATACTTCGTTCATACAGGCAAAAATTGAAACGTTTCAGCGACTTTATTTGTGATTTGTAAACACAGGGGATTAATAGTTTGGGTCCGCTCGTGTCCATACTCACAAAATTAAGCCATTGTTTTGATATTTAAGACGTCTTAATGCCCCTCCTCGAGTTCAAAAGGTGTGTATGGCCAAGCATACTGTGGATAAACTCACAAACTCACAAACCTCGCTTCAAACAAATTACGATATCAAAAAACCACCAACGGAAGAGCGATATCAAAAAACCACCAACGGAAGACTTAATAGAAATGCTTTCACTAATTCTAAAACACAACAGTTTTGAATTTAACAAGCGATACTTCCGTCAAACCCGCGGCTGCAGCATGGGATCGAATGCGTCGCCGGAAATCGCCGACATTGCTTTTCATGAACTTGAAAAGAAAATAATCGTAAACAACAACACAACATTCACTTCTGGAAAAGATTCAGAGATGATGTCTTTGCAATCTTTCTGGGAACACAAACCGAACTCACTAATTTCATTCAAAAAATCAACACAATGCACCCAACGTTTAAGTTTTCATACGAAAACTCAACACAAGAAATTACATTCCTAGATGTAGTAGTTTTCAAAGGTGCAAGATACACAAAGAAATATCCTCGACATCAAAACACATACTAAACCAACAGACACATTCCAATTTCTACATAGAGAATCGTGTCACCCGACAGCAACATTTAATGGCTTTATCAAAGGTGAAATCCTTCGATACGCTCGCACTTGTAACAACAATGACGACTTCACTAAAAAAGTCGCTCTCTTTAGAAATAAACTACTCGACAGAGAATACACAAACAACGAAATTACGAATATAACAGACAAAATAAACCACAGTATTCGTAATACACTAACAAACCGTACAATTACACGTAAAGAAACATCAAACAAACTCATCTTCAGTACAACATACAGCCCCTACATAAAAACAAAAGATCTTAAAGCAATTCTTTTGAAACATTGGGCCGAACTGGAGAAGGACTCAACTCTAAGGAATCTATTTCCAGAATCACCAATCGTTGCCTACAAGAGAAACAAAAACCTAAAAGACACACTAGTCAAAACAAAATTCACAGAAGTGGAGAAACAAAAAACAAACAAACCAGACCACCAAATGGACTCACAACGAGACCCAAACATTGATATTCTTGCCTCGCTATTCGATGAGTAAGATCACTAAAACACATTAAAATAATTTTTCACAAACCAAACAAGAAAGAATCTACATTGCGACTGATGAGAAACCACACTCGGGTTTCGAAACGCTAGCGTCAAGGGGCCACTCTATCAACTTTGTAACACCATAGGTCCGGCTGCGTCTCGCCATAAGCTTTCCCCACACAAACAAAACATTACCGTACACACTAATCCAAACTTCCCTACAAATATCCGAGGCGAAACAAACATTTTTTATTAACACAAACAATCGGATAAGAATGTAGGAACACATTTTTGAAACGAACCAAACACAAACTCGACCAAAAACATTTTGGATAGTTAGGTGGGGAGCCTCTTTCACACTTTATACATTCGAAATTAGCAAGCTTATCTCGTCGTCGGACCAGTTATTACCACGAGATGTAGTACTGTGTTCGGCAGCCATTGCGAAAGTGAATATGTATGTTGGTTGTTGTTTGTTTTATGTTACAAATACCTGTCGCGTGAGGGCGTTTGAAACGCCTCTGAAGCGTCTCAGTCTGTCCATACAGCGATTTGCGGATAGAGTTAATCCCTACAACGGCTCAGGTCGGGCCGACTGAACCGTCTCAAATCTGAAACGCTTCAGAACCACTTCGGAGTGTCCATACATGACTTTTTGTGCCAGTATTGGCCCAGAACCGTTTCAGAGACGTTTCAATGGCCTGTGTATGAACGGCATAATAGACAGATAAATAAAACAATGGCATACTTTCTGGTATAAACTATACATACTGACTGGGCAACAACTCTTCCAACAAAAATCAAACCCAGCATACAAGACATGCAAGTCCGTTGTTTTTGATACTCACATTGAGCATCCTCATTTGAATTCATGGTTTGGAAAAAAATGACGGAAAAATTTGTCCCGTATATTCATCACCTGTATATTGATAAGTAACTCAGACTGGTCTTTAGCCTGGCATTGTTTAATCTTTGGCTGCGCCACCAGCACTGCTTGAGGGCTGTTAAACACAAGCAAAAGCATCACATACTTGCTCTCTTGTACTTGTTATTTGAAATTCCTGATATTCTAGAAGCGGGCAGGAGCATTTAAGGAGATAGAAAATTACTAGTGTTTGTGTAGATTCCAGATTATGCAATATCTGTCGACTTTCCTAGATCTTAATTGAGGTTTGCATTAGAAGGAATTGGAATGTCAAGCCAAAACAGGCTATTTGTCTTCAGTGAGGAAAAGTTGTTTGTCAGTTTACTGCCGTACTGAGGTCAATTTACCTTAAATATTTAAGCTTTAGAGTCAAATAAATTTGGAAGTTTTTTGCTCATGTTGTGTTTTATTGTTTCAGCTGCAAGGCAAGCAGAAGGAAGTGGCGGACATTGCAGACAGTCTGAGGGAAAGTATAACCACACTGTGGGATAGACTCATGGTGGACAGTTCTGAAAGAGAGAAATTCCTGGCAGAACACAGTGGTTATAAACCAAAAGTCATTGAAGCTGTAAGTGGGCTTCTCATGCTGTGTGTACAGTTGTTGCATTATCCATTACACGTATAAACAGGCTGGGGACTTCAATTGTTTTTAGGAGACACTCGCCTTGTAATTTGTCAACTCTAAGTGATTTCTGTAAATACTGCCAACATGGGCCGTTCACAGTTTACGTCACTGTTCTCTCATTAATATGCAAAAATAAATATTTGTCCGCATTTTTAGATTACGCTTTTGAAAATTACGCATGCAAGAACGACGAAAATACATCTCAGTGGGCGACTGCTAGTGTAACAGTGAATACTAAAAAACATATTCACGACTCAGAGTACAAGCTGCAAAAACAGCCACGCATGCAACATTGATAAAATTTGTCCGCATTTCAAGCTGCCTGTCCGATGTCGCGCGCGTACAGCTATATTTAGTAACAAACCTGTAACCGTGAACAAGGCTATACTGCCAACATGGGACTTTTGTTATTCATGTAAATAATATCTAAACACTACAATTACACTAAATTGTGTAAGTACTCTTAGAACATTATTCTCAGCTTACAATTCTGATTCTACAACACTTCTGAATTATGTATAATCTGTATTGATAGTCATTGTCTTCTTGATTCATATTTATTATGTTGTTCAAAATTTATTAGATATGCTGTAGGAAATCTTACGTGTCATTTGATTAATATATAATTTATGAATTGGTGGAGTCAAACATAAAATTTCAACTGATTTTATAAATCAATGGATGTAAGTACACAAGTATCCTTAACATGCCCAAGTTGGCTGGGGTGTAGTGCAACTTTGTCAGCTATCATGTCCAGAAACACAGAATTTGTGTTTCCTTTGAGTGCGAAAGTCAATTTTAGTTACTTTCATAAAATATACCAGAGTCACTTTTTCCCAGATTTTTTGCCAAAATTTTGATAAATATCCGTAGCCAATAACATATGATGTCCATTTGGTCCAAAATTATCAAGAAAAACACAGAAAAATTCATAAAAATGAGTAAATTTTGCACGAAAATTTTGGTGGGAAAAATTACAGCATTCAAAGGGTTATAGGTTTCTGAAGCCTTCCTAACGCTGGTGTAAGATTTCCTACTAATGCTACCATGGATATCTTTCAAACTTGATCTGATCTCTCCCTGGGTTTCTTATTTTTCGCGCAGCTACAAAAGGAAGTGGCACGTCTTGAAGAATTGAAAAAACAGAACATCCAGAGAGTGACTGAAGGAATCCGGGAAGAGTTGAAAACTTGGTGGGATAAGTGTTTTTACAGCCGACAACAGAGACATGCTTTCACTGCCGCATATGATGGTAATTTACTCTCCCGCAGTCTAGACAAGTAATCTGAGTAAAGTAAAACTGAGGATTAAAAGATGTTACAGGGTAGACGCTAGTCTCTTTCTAAAGTCTATGGTTACAGACATTTATCTGTTTGGTAGAGTGCCTTTCAGCCAGCAAACATTTTATAAATACTCTAAGAATGCTAACCTATAAAGAACTTTCAACGTTGTATTTATGAAAGCTGACTGAATGTTGTGTGTCTGTTGCTTTTAAAGTTTTGGTCCTTATTGCTGTCCTCTTTAATGTGCCTACTCCATGACAGTGCAGTGGAAAGCCAGAAACAATGACATGCATATAGGCATAGTTTAGTAAGGGAATGGTGATACCAGTAAATGGAACAGCCATGAGTCAATCAAAGGCAATTATTTGTAAAAATTTCACTCATTTTATAAATATGAATAGAAATGTATATTTCTTTTAAAGAATATGAAATTGAATACAAATTTCTGACTGTATAAATTCAAATTAGGTGCAGCAATATATGAATACAACCACTTTCTTGTTCCATTTTTGCATTTTAGACAATTTCACCGAAGAATTATTGGAGTTACACGACCAGGAGATACAGAAAGTGAAGAATTACTACAAGGAGAACAAGGAAATGCTGGATCTTGTCAAGAAGAGGGAAGACATGTGGAAAAAGATGCTGGAGTTTGAGGTAAACACACCGTGTACCAAATCCTAGTTGTTGTCAAGATGGCTAGGATTTAGCTGGCGATGAACACATCCTGCATGCAGTAGTTGCAGTTGTGTGTTTGCTTGAAATTCCAGCGTTTTTGCCCATGATGGCTGGCACTGACTCTAAATCATGCTGCACCAAGCTCTCACTCTAACATCTCATTTTCTTACTTATTTCCTCTTTTCTGTCTCTTCTCTGTCACTGTTAATGCAAGCATGGTCTCTGTCTGACATTCTCAGTGTTTATTTGATGATTGCAATGCACTATGTGTTGTTTATGAGTAGTCTGTATATCAGATGCTTACCTCCCCAATTAATTCAACTTGCTGCCGCTTTAGCCATGTGTGTGCAAAGGTCAAGTTCTCACAGACAACAATAATACTCAGCATGGCCTCACTAACCAAGCATAATTACCTACCTATTCCAGCGCTCCACATCTCATGAGATATATGATTGTATAATTGACAGAGTAAATCAAAAAGGAAGGTTTACAGTTTTGCGATGCACTGTTGCTTGGTTAGAAGTTAATTTATTGCCATTGTCTTTGGGATCTTGTTGCCACTGTGTACTGTTGGCATCAAGTTGAGCAAACCAAGGGACAAAGTATCTGACACAGGCTGTTGGTAGAGCAACATCTGGTGTAGTGTAGTTGGTAATTAAATAACCACTGAGTATTACAGCTAGCCAGTTTTTCTCTCTTAACATCCATAGGTAGGTATTATTAAGTAGCAATGAGGTCTTAATAAAACATTACCTCTCTTGTTTAACACCTGTATTAGCTAGGTTTGACAGTAATAGATATCTTTGTAGGTAGGTAAGTTAAATCTTCAATAGTGGCTCTTGTTAGCTTTCCTTGCTGTTGAAGTAAATGCACTATTAATTTGAATTTGCAGCACTTTCTCTTCCATTTCTAAGAGAAATGACATTGCCTATTGTGTTGTAATGATGTGTCTGTCATTGGTGCATATATGCCAGAGTATGGTATGGGTGTGTTGACATATCATGGGTTTGGAAGGACAAAAGTACGGTTCAAAGTGTGGCACAGTCATTTGTGATACAGAAGTTATAAGAATCTAATATGCTGAAATAGTTCTAATCATGGATCAGGAAGAATTTATATTTTGCAAAACCAATAAGAAAAGTTGTAGAATCTACCTCAACATCAGTCACTGTGGTGAAAGACATGTTAAAGTATTTCTTGTAGTGGTTGATCGAGAATTTGTTGAAATCAGAGAATTTCACCTACAATGATGCTTTTTCCTAAAACACATTCAATATCTTTCATCAAAGCACTTAAATATATTAAATATGAGGACTTACCGAGTAAAAGACTAATTTAGCTGATGTAATAACACTATTGGGAAATGTCAAAATAGGTCAAGTGTGACAATGTGGAAAGTTGCAAAGCCGTGAATTTTCCATCTGCTGTTTCATTTCAGATATACAAAGTTTTGAATCTATAGAATATCACGGCTGAAATAGAGTATTTTAAAAAAGTCTGAATTGCTGCATTTAGATGCCAGGTAGCTCAAAATATGTTACTCATTTAGTTTGCTATTCATGTATGAGGAGAGAGCTAGTAGAGACTTCTAGATGGCGAGGCCTTGAAAACCCCTAGACAATCATATATCAGATGTTAAGAAGAGCAGACATCAGATACTAGGGATTAGTTTAGGTAACCTAACATTGAAGATGTTTCACAAATTACCTCTGAAATCCAATAAAAGTTGATTTAGACACATTCTAAACAGAAAATGACTGAAGTTTTTCATACAAAACTTTGTCAAAGCTTCTTGTAGAGGAGAGGACATTGTGTGTTACAACTGAGTAAATCCAATTTGACATTAACAACTAGGTAATGTGAATATCATCAACTGAAATTTTTTTGAGCCAATAACAGATAATGCATGTTGAATTTTTCTGACACAAATATCAGATCCAATCATTTCACAGATTACTTTGTGTGATATTGCTCACCACGGCCTAACTTCATCAGCTAATTTTTGCCAACATTAATTTCCAAAAAAATTATATGAAAAGCAATAGAGTGTGAATTGAATTTGGTGATACAGCCATGTGTGACTAAGTGATACAACTGCCGACTGATTTCCTTGTGTGTGTTTTATTAGTCTTAAAGTACGCACTGTGCTTGCGTCCATGTGGAAAATAAAACAATCATGATGTACTTTCATTCAATTATTTGATGTTTGACCTCATCCTTGATTCAGAAAAAAGCAAATGATCCGAATAGATTTGCAAATCGTGGAGGTAACCTGCTGCAAGAAGAGAAGACAAGAAAGAGACTCCAGAAGGAACTGCCAAAAGTAAGTCAATTGTGTTTTACTGTGTTATTTTCATCGGCCTGATTTTGCTTTCAGAGCAATATATTGGAGAAAACTTTCTGTACTGTAAAATAGTGATTGCCGTAGAAATGTTACAATTTCTACTTCAGCTGAATTGAAATTGATCTTTGTATGACTTGCTTGAAAAAATTAATGTTATTAGATGGCATGGTGAAAGGGATGATTTCAGACAAGAAATTCTGGAAAAAGACTCATTTGTCAATCATTTCTGTGGTAATTTGTCCATTATCATATTTATTGGTATCGCTATCCTATTTGTTACAGGTTGAGATGGACCTCGGTGAAAGGATCAAGCAATGGGAGCAAGAAAAAGGCACAGAGTTTTTATTTGACGGTTGTCGATTCATGGATTATGTACAGGCACAATGGACAGCTCATGAACAAGAGAAAAAATTGCATAAGGAGTTAAGGGTATGTGTGCTTTGTGGTAGCTTGTCACTGTGTCGTTGTCATTCAAATCTTTTGTACAAGTTCGTTAACCTTCTTAGCGTGTGACCTTGGAAGAAACTTGTGTCAAAGGAAATAGTTATAATTTGAAACATCCTGTATGTAGAACAAAAGTGGTTTTACGCAGTAACTGAACCACTGTAGTTTTAGCTGTTTTAATGGAATACCCATTTCTAATGTAACCTACTTATTGCTCCCAAAATATCAGAAGATAGGAAGTAAAATCTATAGGTAGACAAAAAGAATAAAACACTCTAAGTGAAATGCGACAGACTTTGCTATCAGAAAGCTGTTTTACATACGATTCATTTGTAAAAGTGAACCATGTCTTATTGATATTACCAGATATCAGAACCAAGTGAAAATTTTCAGCTGATCAGAATTCACACATCTATTTGTTGGAATATCCAGTCAATCCAAATCCACACAATAAAATAGTCACTGTGATGTCAGCTTTATTTTGCAATATTCAGCGCTTGGTGAATGGGTATTGTGAAATTGAATCGCTGGTATCTGATTAAGGGTTCAACCTTAGCCAATCCAAAGTGGTGGGGAAACAATTAATTTACATGCAACATTGGGAATGGAATTTGGTTCAGCAATTTACATATACCTTTTTACTAAGCATAATGAATTATATATTGTACAACAATAAAATTTGTGATTTGCATTGAATTCATGAAATACTGATTCTTTTCAGCTGAAAGCCAGAGCCATGGAAACGGAGCAAGAGATGAGATGGGGAAGTAAACCCACCACACCTGTGAAGAGACGTTTTATTGGAACAACCACACCAACAAAAACACCAAAAAGAATGAGAGGGGTTAGTGTTCAACATATCATTTTGGAGGGCAAGTTTGGGTATCAGTGAGGGGAGGTTTGATTAAATGTCCAGTTTGACTCCGAACTGAATTTCTGGTTTTCGTTTTTTCTTCACCGTTAGTATTGATGTCTCACGGAGTAGTGAAATTTGATAGAGAATTATTTGTGCAAATCACATTATAATTATTAAAATGTGCCAGGAATTACATTAAACTTGAATACATGTGTTGCATCTACAGCTCAATGGCAGTGCTGCACCCTCACCAGCGCACAGAATAGGAGTGACACATTCCAGTATCTGTCCATCCCCATCAAGAAATGGAAGACCACCAAAATCTGCCAAGAAACCCTTGGTATGTTTCCTTATTCAAGTGAACTTGAACTTTATTCTAACCTGTAATCTACGTCAAGATAGTAGTAATGTTGATTGATAAAGAGAAGTAACTATTGTCATGGTGCCGTGTGTGTACCATGTACATGTACTGGTGCCATTTGCCAGGTGTAGCATTTTTATTTACAATCAGATTTCAATCCGATGTGGATAAAATTCATTCAGATATATTCATTTTGATATATTATCGTCTATTGCCATGATTTCAGAGCATTTGTCAACTGACAGATGATGGAGACCATGGTCTTATTGTGTAGAAGAATTCTATCCTGAACTGTGAGTCATATTTCCCCAGCTTTACTCTAAAGGGGAATCAGTCAGTCTTCAGTATTTGGTATTGATAAACTTAGTGCATGGCTCCATAACATAACTGTAGGCTTCAATGTATGATAAAAGGTTTACACTGGGTCAATCTGGCCAACTTGGAATCTGTGAATAGATTTCTTTTTAAAAAAGCATTGGGAGGTGACAATCTTGTACATGAGACAAGGATAATGTTCAAAATGAGAGGCACTGTTGGGCAGTGGTTTAGGGTATCCACTGTCAGAGGATGGTGACTTGGAGACCTGTTAGGTCCAGAGTAACGGACTCAGAGGATGGTGAGTTGGAGACTCTAGCAAGGCACTTTACTTCTCACTGCTCCATTGGTACCTCATCCTGTGAATGGGCATACGCCTATTGGATGATGGATCCAATTTTTTTTAAAATTTAAAAATTCGACAAAATAAATTCCAGGATGATAGTTTTGCTCAAGGTGGCCCGGTTGACCCTGTGACCTTTTAAAAGTCATATGTGAAGTAAAACATTGAATGTATCATCTGCTAACACCATGCACTTAATTAACTTTCAAAATCCTTTTTCTGCACTTTGTAATTCCTTATAGCCTTCTGCAGCTAAACCTTCCAAGACTCCAGTAAGACGGTCCACTCGTAGAGCATTAGCCGATCATAACACCCGCGACACAACATCATCAGCATTCAGTACAACAACGCTAAGTGGTGCTACGAGTACGGGCAGTAACGCTAGCACTAATATATCCATTGCATCAACATGTGGATCATATGATGACTTCACAGTAAGTGTCATACAGTCATAACTATGGTTTAATTCATGCATGGCATGGTGGCTTGGTTCATGTGAGGCAAACTATAAGATCTTCACATTTTGAAAAGTTCACTCCATGTCATGTTACAATACTCAGCAGGAGAGAGGATGACTTGACACAAACCCTTGGATATTAATTAAAGGGGGAGATTGGGTCTCTAGCTGTATATTCAAACTCCTATCTTCTCTCTGGTTACAAGTGATTAAAGGAACAGTAGCTTTAACTTTTGGTGATTTTTTTCACTTTTTTGTTTCGTAATTCAATATTGCAAATTTTTTTCCTACTCCCCAAAGCGTGTTGAAACAACTTATTCAACTTGTCAACACAGTATATTTACATGTTACATGTTTTGAAATTATTGTTTATATTTGAATTTTAGATGTGACTAAAATTCACGTGTCAACAATAATATTGCAGTCTACACATGTACAGACTGCGTTGATAAGATGAATACAGTGTATCTCAACATGTATGGGGAGTAGAACAAGAAACTCTGGTCGATATTGAAAAAAGAAATAGTGGAAAAAATCAAATGTTTATAGCTACTGGCCATTTCATTTCAAATGCTGACATTTTCCACTACTTTTCTTGTTTTCCAAATGCTGCACACGACTGGAGCCTAGGGCTACCGATGAGAATTGCAGCAGTTAAATTGTTCCCACTAATCAGTTTCAACCATGAGGGGCCCAGAAAGTCAACAACTTGCAAGTACAGAAGAAATTTTCTCTGTGTCTGAAAACAATCGAAATCCACACATGGGAATGATTTCTTGCACACTTCTGGGTGTTTTGACTTTTTAGACCACTCATGGTTCGAGCTGATCGGATTGGGTAATTTTAGTGTTCTCATCTGTAGTTTGGGACTCCAATTGTGCAAAGTGTTCTTCTATATCTTGTGTAAATTATGGATGTTGATTTTAAACTATAAAAGCTCTCAGATTTCCATAATCTGAGGGCAAGTTGGAAGGAGGTTGACACACATAGTCATTGAGTAAACATAGTATCATTTTACATCAGAAAAGCAGTTTTGGATATTCTCAGTTATATCTTGCAAAGACAGCTTCAAGAGCTCATTTCATTTATTGAATGTTTTCCCTTCAAACTCAATAATTTTTACATATGAAATGTAGCTTATTTGTAAAAATCAGATCTTTGTAAATAAATCATTGAGAGGCTCCACCGGGATGTAAATCCATATTTGTTTGATCAATTCTCCCAACTTGAATTTTAGTGTTTGATACAACATTTATGTTTTGACAGGATCACACCCTTGCTACTTTGTGACATAAAAACAGCCATTAATAAGTCCTTGTGCATTGCAAGAGATGACAATTCCAAATGTCAAGTAGCTTTTACTGTGGCATTAATATTTGATATCTATATTTGTCTTTCAGCATGGACTGAATGCAGGAGGTCGTTCTAATTATCGTAGCAGCGCATTGCCGAGCCCTACCCTTGGAACACACAGCCGAGTCACAGGATTATAATCAATACATAGTTTTATTTTAGACCTAAATGTAAATACAAAATGCATTCAAATCAGTGTTATGAAACTCAGCAATTGTGTTACAATGACTAGCACTATGAATATGAAGCAGGGACGGTAATATGTGCGAGTGATTCCCAGTATGTCAAATTTTGCCATGTTTCTGTAATTTTGCAACAGTAACATCTGAATTTTCCTCAGAAATAATACTGTCTAGACCTTTGTAATAGCTATTAGCCTAAGTAATATTATTGATCAGAGATTGGTGGATTTGATGTCAAAACGTCATTTCCTATTTTACAAGTCATGATAATTCTTTAACTGCCAATTGAAATTATGAGACCTGAACATCTTGATTCAGAAACAAGTAGAATAGAATCGCAACTTTCGGTTTTGTAGCACCCAATGCAAAACAATATATCTGTCCTTTCCTCTTTCATTTCCTGTATTTGGTGCTACTGGAGGAAATAAAACACTGCCATTGGAACACAATTTTAACACTGCCTAGGGATGCCATGACGGGCATGGGGGTTTTTTGTGTGTAAAAGCTAAGCTGTCAATTGCTCTACTTTCCACTGCAGGATGTTATGAACAAGGATGTTGATTCTAAAAAAAGACATAAAATTCATGGTTATAAAGGGATCTGGATTTCTTGACTTTGAGCTTGTTAGACTTAACCTTCAAAGATCCTCCGTTTTTAACATCAGCTTATTTTAGAATTTTCTATGCTGCCGTATTTATATTACTTTTTGATAACACTGCCAGTTACCATGTTTTCTTTCTTAAACTGCCTATTTAATGAACTATTAAATATAAATAATTTTGAAACAGCAATACATGTATGATTTACCAATGACCAAGACATAAGAAAGTAGCTGTATCTATCCTGAGTGTCATACAAGTGTCAGGGAGACAAGTGAAAATGTCATATTCAAGCTTTTTTCTAGACATTTGCAATGTAAGGCCTTGATGAGCATGACCAAATGTGGACTAGTTTTTTTGAACCCAAAATAGCACAAAATTATTAAAACCTTTTGTTCACTGAATATTCTGAATGTGATGTTTTATTCAAATGGGGAATTTGTTTGTGTCAGAGTGTGTATAGCCTTGAATTGCTGCCACGTTTTTGTACAACTTGAAGTGAATGCTTCTCTCAGATAATTACAACGAAACTAATAAAATTCATAGATGCCACCAGTGACTGTTCTTTCAATGTACATGGGTTTTGACTCTTATATAATTGAACTGGATTCACTCAGATCAAAGATTGCATATTTTGGTCGTTATGGCTTTGGATATACCGTGTTTGAAATTCAGCTAGCTAGGGAGTTCACATACATCAATGCAGTCACACACTAATCAAAGATATATGATGTATTTGCAACACCTGTACCCTCTAGCCTTCTTTGTATGTGACAGCTCTTTCCTTTTTTATGTACCTGTCCATAAATACAAACATAAGCTGTCCCCAATTCGGTGACAATAGTGAGGAAAACTGCCACCATGCAATGGCTTGACTTTATGTGTCTTTTTCTGTGTACCACCTCAGTGTGATTTGTATTCAAGTTAGTGACAACATTCACATTTTATGAGTTTGGTATTTTTTTACTGGTATGAGTGGGACTGGTGCTCTCATAGTCCTACAGGACGCATCATGAATTAAACAGAATGAAAGTGCAGTCTGTCGCCAAATGGACTGTGTGCGCAAGCTGCTGAAATTGATACAATAAAAAAACTGGCAACTGTGGAATATAGTGTTCTATTCTAGGTTGATCACTCATTGTGTTAATGAGAATGTACAAATGCCCTGGAAATGCATAGGGCTTGTTCACTAAAGAAAAACATTTTTGCAGTCAAATTTTGAATCACATTTTAAACCATATTTGACCGACGAGAAATGAAAATCACAATTGCTTTGATATGTCTGGGCAAAATTCAGATGTTTCAGCTATTGTGTTTCAGAGTAATATGATTGTCCCATTATGTATGTGTTGGTTACAGAAGCAGAACATGTCTCCAATCTTCCTCTGCATAAAATCAGTACCGTTGGTGAAATTTGCGCCTTTTTTCTGAAAAAGGGACAGAGTGTATTGTTCATTTTGGAGAATGTTTCAAGCAAAATATTATTCTGGTATTACACTGCATTTAATTAGCACCTACAGTAGGTGAAATTTTAGTCCTTTTTTTATCTAAAAATTTACACTTGTCAGAGGGGCAGCATGCCATTTGCTTGGTTTTGGCTAGATAATGTTCTGCGCAAACTTAAAAGAAGGTCAATTGCAGTTACATGTAATAGTTTTTGTGTCATCGATAGCCATTGCCAGTATCTGCAAAACAAGCCATAAATGTTCAGCACGTTTAGAAACAAGACTTAGAACATGACAGGTTGTAGGAATTAGTAAGTGAACGTTTTTCTGACGATAAATACTATGCTGTTCTTGAATAGTTGAAGAGTGAGTATAACTTCTATCACTTGGAAATACCTTTGACATTGTAAACTGTTGAACCTTTGTCATCCAATAAATAATGTCTCTTTTTGACAGATAACTGCACAGAAATAAAAAATTCTGCCTTGCAGTTAGGGGCTGTGGATAATTAAAACACGCGCACGGTAAACAAAACTAAGTGTGTTTGTCCTCAACCCCCACCCTAAACGAAAGTTTGGAAGTTTGGTGCCGTACTGGCCTGGTACACACCAAACAATGTAGCGATACTTTGCGATACAGAAAAATATGTAGCGAGAATCGTTGCGATAGGAAAATTTTAATGTGATTTTTTACATGGTAATCAAAATACAGCCAAACCCTCTCCCCTAAACAGAAGTTGCGTTTACCATGCACGTGTTTTAATTATCCACGGCTTAGCAGTAGTAATATGTTGACTAATTTTCAATTGAGCTACAGAATTTTGCAATGTTGTTTAATTTACATGTAAATTTTACCATGGTTTTCATAAGCGCTTATAAGTATATTTCTTATATCATTTATTTTAATTTAGCTATAGGAAAATAAATAATATCAATTTATTGTGTGATCTGTCTGAACACAGTCATTGCACACACAGTACTGATGTTTCATGAACCTCATCTAGCCGGCAGCTTTTTCACAAAATTGGGATGTTACCCTTGTAATCATTTTTGGTTAAAAAATAGCTTTCTATGTTATCTATCTGTCTACACACTGATAGCTTCTACTCCTGTGAATTTTTGTATAATATGTGTCTGCAGTGGTTTGTGAATCTATGTGTGTATGTACCAAGTACATGTCCTGCTTGTATGTAATGGTGTAATGGTTTAAGCCAACGATTCATTGAGCTTTATATATTTCCTGTTAATGCAGTTAACAAAAACATTGGTTCTTTAATTTCTGTGTCTTGAGCCTTTCATATCCAGACCTTTGTATACATGTACAACCCTTTTTGAATCAAAAGGAAAGTGAACAGTTGAAGAATAGTGTTTATTGGTCTGCTCATAGACCCTGGAGCTCCAGGGTCTATGGTCTGGTATATGGTAGTTGTTTGTTCTACATTGCATAACAAATAAAAATAGAAACATACTTTGCAGGGTCCGATGTTTAATTGTAACATGGTAGAGTATAGTCTCTGACTTCTACAGTTTTGAGCAGAATTTGAACAGAGGAAATAAGTGTGTTTTGGTTCCCAGTAGCCGCTTGTGATGATATTTTTTCTTGGCAAATTGGAATTTTAGCATTACCAAACTGCGTTATAGACAGTTTGGCTGATTGGTTACGTTAATAATACGTAGAACATTAACAGTCCCTAGATGTTTCAAAGGTTCATTGCACTTTCAATCCTCAAAGAAGGTGTGTTGACAATTGTTTACCACATTAACATTGACATTAAGATTAAAAGAACATAGAACATTAATTTCCCAGAGACTTAAAAAGAAAGTGAAAAAAATCACAAAAAGAAACTTTGTGAAAACAATAGGAAGATCAATTAAGAGGACACTTTTGTAAAATGCATTGCTCTGGCTTGCATAAATATTTAAATTTAATTTTTAGAAAGAACAATACATACAAGGCCATCACTGAAAATGAAATGGTAAAGCACTGGGAATTTATGTCAATAAATGGAGAGTCAAATGACAGTAACAACCCTTGCTTCCTGAATTGCTTTTATTTAGAAGCGACACATGCAGTGTTCGGTAGCATTAATACTTTATTTTAGCTGATATTATATGGCAGCTGATTTGCTACCACTATAGTTTGTATTGTTTGTTATATTCAGGACCATGGTTGGCCGGCCAAACTTGCTCTGGTGTGGTTTGAAACTTTCCAGACCTTATAGGACAGACATCAAGTTATGACATAGTAGAAGAGAAGCAACAACCCAAGGGTATGCTTTACCCTGATAAAGGTGATGTTTATTTGTAGGGTAGTAGGGAAGGATTCTCTTCAGCAGTTTTGGACTACAGTGGGGTAAAACAAATTTGTTCTCCTCAGGAATTAGTCAACAGCTCTCAGTGTTTCTATTGGCTTCTACCGGTACCCAACGTATATAATACAGAGTGAATGGAGCTCTATTTAATTTGAAGCTGAGCCAAGAGACTAAAACATGACCAAGCCAAATATATTGATTGTAGAATTCATCAGGTCATAGTATATGTTATAGCCCAAACATGGGACTCTGTGCCCAAGGGTAGGTGACCATTTGCCGGACGTAAGGAGGGCAAAGTAGTCTCCTGCCCTGAGGGTACGTCCCTTGTTTGGGCTATAATGTTTTTAGTACATGCCTCTCTAACACAGTTTTCATTCAAAATGTTTAGGTTTATTGGCAAATGAAAATCAAATGCTTTATTTCGATCTTAGGCGAAAATCAGTTAAAAATGGAACGATTTTCATCATCGAATGGCGCAATGATATATTTAAACTACTGTTATGCGGTTTATAATTTTTTTTTCAGCAAAATTTTCCAAAAACTGGATTTCCTATGAAAAACATGAAATTTCAACATTTTTACATCAAAAAGTTATCAAGTTGAAAATAGTTCTGGTTCACTTTCAGTCCAATGATGCTTTATTTCCATCTTAGACGAAAATCAGTTAAAAATGGAACGATTTTCATCATCGAATGGCGCAATGATATATTTAAACTACTGTTATGCGGTTTATAATTTTTTTTCTGCAAAATTTTCCAAAAACTGGATTTCCTATGAAAAACATGAAATTTCAACATTTTTACATCAAAAAGTTGTCACGTTGAAAATAGTTCCGGTTCACTTTCAGTCCAATGATGACTATGTGGCCCGCGACGTCATGGACAAGTTACTATTCAATCCTACTGAGCGCGCGACGTTCGATATACAAGGCATGTAATAATGGTGTATGGGAAATCATACTTCTAGGCGGAGGGTTTAGAAACCAAATGTGAATTTAGATGTTCTGATGTTAGGGATACAACCCTGTGTATGTAACATGATCATGCTTGACTTGTGACACATTTGTTTGTAAACCTCAGTTAGCCAAGATGGAGGGATTATTTTCAGGATTTGCATGCAATGGGGCCATGACCCTTAACAGTCTACTGGACGAACACTTTAGAAGTCATGTGTGAATCTGAAAGTCATGTTAAGCACAGACAGCAACATAATATATGTCTGCCAAGTTTGATGGATGTGTGTGATTTTGTTTGCATGATTTGAGAGATCGGCAGGGATTACTTGGAATGGAAAGTGCAGTCAAGTATGAAAAACTAGAACATTCCGTAATTTGTAAGTGAGAAAAGTGATATGTTGATAATAGGGGCAGTAGATGTATTTTCAGGATGGTGTGATGTGCGCTACATCTTGTGATTAGGTGAGGATGATATATGGCAAACAGTGATTCTACAAATCCATTACTATTAAGAATTAATGTGTAATAAAGCAAGTACATTGATGCATAGAAATTGTCCATTACATTCTAAGTAGGACAACATCGCAACCATATTTAACATGATTCAGTTCTAATGTGCAATATTATTTGTGAATATCTTGATTCTATCAAATTATCTTTCGTAGTTTAGTGAGATGGATCAAATCAAGTGTTACATGAATTTCTTGTGCGTAATTTTGTAAAGTCATTGATGGTTCAATGTGGCTACAAATACATTAGAAGATGCATAATGTGGCTAGTCACATGATTGTATAACTCTTAGCAAAGGCACACCATCTTTAATGTCCTTGGACTTTCTATAATGTATGTGTCACTACAGAAAGAATCTTATTATCCCACATCAGCTAAAATTAGCTGCATTTTACATAATAGCTACTATCTGCAAACAGAATTCAGAGATTCTCATTAGATTGGTTGTTGTGGATATATGAGAATTTTAATCAGGCGCAGTGTCAGACTTTGCTAATTGTTGCCCAGACTCTCCACAGTCGCTGTGCCTTGTTTCATGCGCGCCCATGATGGGCTTGCATTGGAAGGCTAGCTGTGCAGCTGTTACAGGACGCACTACAAGACACAGCGACTGTTGGTTCTTGCAAGGATATGAATATTCATAAGGGTAGTGACGTAAACGGAAACATATATAACTGGGCGGAGAGAATATTATACTAGTAGCTAGTAGACCTAAATACGCGGTATGTTTTTGTTTGTCATTTTTTAATTTTATTTGGCTATGGTACTTGTCATTTGATTTTGACTAACGGATGCGTGGAGTTCTATAAAGTACCTGGATCAGACAGAAATCAGACTGGTCGCTTGCAAGAACGTCCAGACCCTGGGATTCGCATCGCGTCTTTGAAGGATGCGAGCGTGTTCAGACTGATGACAGGGATGAACGCAAATCGCAGGGTCTCTGCCAGACTAATTGTTGCTATGAATAGATTTGCAATAAATGTTTTATGCGATGATGATATGAAAATATAGAGCACAACATCAGATTTGTCCAATATAGTAAGTGAATTTTCAAATGCAAGCAAGAGTTTTGAAAGAACAATGAGAAAATCTTAATCTATCATTGGCCGCATACTAACAACCATTTTCTCTTTGGGTTTAAAAACTACAATAAACATATCTCATGTTTGATGAAAAACTTTGGTAAATATATTTCTCTTACTTTATCATCAGAATAAATTCTACTTGGAAAATTAAATGTTTTTTCCATTTAGTTGTGTCTGAGTTATGACCAAATAAAGCAACTACATTTTAACAATGTATGCTATGGACACAGGCTGTGTGGATTTTAACTCGTTTCAAACAGTACGGCATGTCCTAAATGCCATGTTTTGACTTCAATGAAATAAGTCCCTGCAAATTCTGGACAGTGTTCATTCTGACTGTGGGCTAGTTTTCTTGATTTCAAAATGCATTTCCTTTCTACAGATTTTATTAGTACAACCTCTTGTGATTTTTGTGCTGCAACTATTTCAGTGCATACTTTTTTTCTAATTTCTGCAACAAACAAGCAGCCTTCTCCACTCAGAAAAGGCCCATCTGGATTCAACACATGCCAATGTATTAGTTATGAGATGCAAGAAATGACAAAGTCTTTCAACTTTGCTTGCCAAAGGTGATAATTTGGGAAGGGAATCAACATTTCAACTATGTTGCAAGGAATACACTACACCAACCTAAGACGTACCTACAGACCATACAAAAGATGTTAATACCTTACACCTGGTAATACTTGACATCAATCGGCCTGCGTGATCATTAACAATTATGTCACCATTCTCTAATTCCATGTTTGACATAATGGGAAATTTTACCCAAATGATAGACCATGGTCTTCCGCTCCACTGTCTCTGCCAAACTATTCAAACCATAGTTTCTCATTTCACTTTTTTCATTTGGAAATTTGCTGTCAGGTTTGCCTAGTATTGTGTTGCATTTGTCTTCCATGGCAAACCTAATGTCCTTGGAAGTGCTACAAATGGAACTGATACTCTTCAGTCAAAAGCTTGCTTTGCATGTGCTGCCATCTCAAGGTATAATTTGCATGATAATAATATCTACATATGAAAGAACATGTGTTGCCATGTCTTTTATTGATTGAGGTAATCAACAATCTGCATGAACTACTGGTATCACAAATGAATTCTCTCGTCTTCCATCCTGTCTTCCTTGTTTCACCAAAATACCTACCTTTTTGTAGCCTTCTGAATTTATGTATGCACCTACCTTTGGGTAAACTGGATTGATACCTGAAAGAAGGCAATGCAAACAATAACATCACATCAAGCACTGAAGCAGTTCAAGCTCTCACTTGCACACAATGACCCAAACAACTTTCAGAAGACTCAACTCACCACACTGAATACAGTCCACTTCATGAACAAACTCTCTCACTCTCTCTCTCTCTCTCACACACACACACACACACACACACAGTGTTTAGAGGCCTAAGTCATTGACCAAGCCTTTTTAACGGTATATCTCTTTTTGGAGGATGTGTGGTCCTGAAAAGGACCGGGATGGATGGGTGATAGGATGATATAAAGAAAAGAAAGAAGCTTGTATTCTAGAAGATCACAGCAACTTGTGCGACGAATGCGACTGTTGATAGTTGTGCGTGTGACAGCATGTCTTCCAGTAGTTCCATGGTGATAGTAATCTTCTTATGTACTCATCGTATAGAGTTGATGCAATGTCCAATGGCAGTGAGAATGCTTTTCTTCGTATAATTTCCATATTTACAAGTTCGAATATTCTTTTTCATTTAACTGTTTGAAACTTTTTAACGCACATTAACTGCACAAAACTTTTATCTTCTTTTTGGTATCTAATAAATTTAGAAAAAGGGCTGGCCGAAACGTTTTAGTTTTTAAACTCCCTGAAAACCTCATATGTTGCCCTACCGTTGACCTACACTAATACCTAAACTGAACGATAAAACACTCATATGAAGTATTTACAATAGCACCTCATATCAAGAAAACTTTCATTTTGTATAAACTTACAAAACCTGAAGTATTTACATCAAACGTTAAAAATCTCTCATAAAAATCTGTAGGAATCCTGAATATTTAACAACAAGATGGAAATCATATAAATCGCCTTTTTTAAGGAATGAATGAAAGTTTTCTTGACTGTATTGCATTATCCTCTACAAGACTTCAAAATGGCCGAAATATTGGAACTGCTGGAAGTTTACCTATATACAGATATTTGGAGGTTTCGATTTGTCTTGAATCATGACCTGTGACCGACTGAATTCCAAATGACAGACTGATTATCACATGCATAACTATCACTCTAAAGAACAAAAAAAGCTAGCAATTGCACCTTTAAAGCTATGCTCATCCTGAAAAAATGAAATGAAACCTGGAAATTTGTGGGAATGGAATGGTAAAGTTTTGCCGTGACTAACCTGAACCTAAAAATCTACTTCTACACTAATACCACCTACAAAATTTATAATTTCAACACTAATTTGAACACCACTTTCCTGTGCTAATTTTATCTAATTTCATGGAGCTTCTTGGTATGCTTTCAACATACATAAAAATATTGCCTTGTTTGTGAAAGCAACACCAAAAGCTATCTTTTATGCAGAGTTGACAAACAACAAGTACAAGGTACGTAGCAAAGTCATGTACACTATGTACAACAACACGTCCCTCAAAATCCTGATCTGGCGATTTGGTCTCTGACATTTCTCATAGTCTATACAAAATCTTCTTATAAAATTGAATTTTGTTATCAAAAAGACACCTTTTTTAAAAATGGCAACTCTTTTTCTTAAAAAAAAGACTTCTGTAAATTCATGCGGTTACTTTGAGCATCATTTTGAGTTGACATGTCATTAAATCGCATTCATTTACGCCCACAGCAACAATATCATTATCTATACTTGGCCTTCTGGTTTTCATGGACTCAACCCAATGGGTTGGCGGTTTTGGCAGTAATTTGGGCGACGGAGGGTCACTAAACTTAGCACCGGCATAGGGACTTTCGTTATTGCTGTTGGTAACGGTGGACGGCTTTGGTGATTGCCGATTCGGAGTGCTGAGGCAACTCCAAACTCTGTTGTTGTTCTGAACATCCGCTGTTGTACGCGGCGAAGCCCTACTGTTTGGTGTTGCGTTGTAGCTCTTACAAGGCTTCGGGGAAGGTGTATTGCTGTTTCTATCCCTATACTTCTTGGGTGTGTTGCCTCCACGTCGATTCTGAATGTTTCGAGTACTGGTACTTGGACTGCTTCCCGGAGTCATACTGTATGTCATGTATAATGTACTTTGAACCCGAGTTGTGTCCTATTGTCTTCGCACTGCCTACGTGCTCGTCGTTTCGTATCCGCTTCTATCGTCCTGGATGACGTTTCTGTGAAGCGAAGCATTAATTACCAATCTGGAAACAGTTCTCAGCGAGATTTACAATAGGAACCTCACCGAACAGTTTCAACTCAACGGCTCTCTTCACTTTATGAAGAAACCCAACAGTCGTTCTTCTTTTGGCAATGTGCCCACTGGGAGCCAACTGAAACAAAATGGCGATTTTTTCACACGGCAAAACAACCGATCAAAACGTTCTTCTCACGCAACCGGACTGTCTTCTAAGCACTACAGCTGGTGGAGTGCACTCTTCTGTCAGTAGACAACTTCTACCGCTAAAATGCGCTCAAAATACGCACGAATTTGTACAAATTCTGTACCACACACTGGAAAGAGTTGTTCTTCGACTAACGCCAACTTATCCTCGACAAGAAATGTTGTATTCGACTGATTATGTACAAGCATATTAACCAATGAATACAAAGTATTGTGTCACGAGGGATCATTTTGGCCAATCAGAAACGCTATGTAAATATATTTGATGACGCTATTTCTATTTTGGGCTTCAGGGAAATTTGTTGTAATAAATTTCCGTGAAAAGCTCTGATTCATTTTCACAGAGAAATCCCCTCTTCCTTTTAGGGTCTCTTACCATTCTCATGGTACTTTGAGGTCACAGTGCATTTTCTCACAAGCGTTTTCGTAGTTTTTGTTTCTTTGTTTTAGACCATCGTTCGTTCCACGGCGTCGTTCCTTCGTTGTTTGGTTTGCGTTTGTATCTTTTGTGACGTCATGTTTAGTATGCAAATAACAAGTAAACACACATTTCACCATAGTATACTCACAGTATAGTTTGTATGCAGAACCTATGTACTTTCATGGAGCTGCATGGTACTTCACAGACACAAGAGAGTATAGAGGGTAATGGGAAGGGGTTATCGCTCAACAGTTCGCCACGCCACGGTGAAACACCGCATACGTGTGATTGAAAAACCCGGGTGAAAAACAAGGATTGTTTTCTTTCACAGCGCAGTAAATACTATCCCTATACTTTCTACATACTGCGCTTTGCTGAAACCAGCAGCTAGTACCTTCATGCTGAAACAAATCATTTCGTGGCGCTGTTTAGAACACTCTACTAGTCTCTAGTCACAGTCCCTCCTACCATGGAGTTACCTCCATGCTCCTACCCACCTGTCCTCTAGTCTATGTATCTGTACGCCTACAGCGAGTGAATCTTGCGCTTTAGGCCTACATTACTTTGTAAATATCCTTGTATAGCTGGCATATTTACATGTAAGATACAGCTCTGCGTGGCAAGGTTGTGTGTTACGGCTATGTAGTGGTTATGGGCCTATATACAGCCTGTGAGTAATTGACACAGCCCTGTTGGCCACGTATAGCTATTTACATGTAAGATAGTGGTGCAATTGCAAAAAAGAAAATTCATATGACTTTTCAAGAAAATATCATCGACAATAATCAGCGCTGTCATCTCCTGGGATACATCTATGCAAGACACAGTTCACCCTAAGATTTGAGGACATTGCATCTAAATCCAAATTTAGTCAAATGTACAGGCGATGTACGTGTCGAATACATGTAATATTCACCAACTCGTTTCATCATGGTGCAGGGTTCAAAAGCACAGTTACTCCACAAAGACCAAACATATAAAAGCCTCTCAGAATCCATAATCCTCATGATCTTTTTTTGTCTTTTGTGTTTGCAACCATTTTTTGATCTTTACGTGATGAAAGTTTGACGCATTGCGTTTGAAAAAGAGTGATGCTTTTGTTAACTTTTATAAAGTTGTCCTTTTTTGTGATACCGGTTTTTGTTATTAAATATCAATAAAGTAAAGCCTTCACATAACAAAAACTTCTTATTATGCATGTTTTGATTCTCGAACGAACATGACTCAGGCAAGGCAAGAAAACCTTTTCATGGACGCCCAAAATTAAATATCAAATACAATTGAACTATATGACTGTGGACATGTGAATCCTTGTCGCAACAAGTGCACTGTTCATTACCACTATCATTGAAACACGTGACGCACGTACACGTATCAGTTTCCTTTGTTACCATCAAGAGAATGATCACGGTGATTCTAGGCAACTGGGCTGAAGTCAAAAATTAAATTCCTCAATCAAACTTTCTATTTGAAGCTAGTTTATATTTTTTACCTTCGATATTTGTCATAAATTTATTATCAACTCCCTTCACCGAGACTGTTCATATCATTTCAGTTTACAGTACTCGGAGCAACTGTTCTGGTTAATATTTTATCAATGCAATGCTAGTTGTACTAGTTCTATTGCTAGCTTTGACGTTAATTTTCTTATAGGTTTTCATTTTTCTTGCTAATTTTGACTTTGACAAGTTATCGACAGAAAGCTCGTCAGAAAACCACCAACATAGCTATGGACGTTCAGCTATGGTTATGATTTCGAGTGGAATTGCTTCATAGCCCTCCCCCCTTTCCAGAAGATTTTAATAGTTTTAGGGCACAAACCATCACTGTTTTGCATCCCGGCCCCATCATTTTAACAAACAGAGCCTCTTGCAGTTTTTTCCAGGATTGAAAAATATTTACAAAAATAAACTCGATTAGAATTTGAAAAAAAAATGTAGCTCTCCAAAATTTACATGCTTGATTCTGACCATGGCATAATAAAGCTAATTGGAAAAAACAGAAGTATGAAAATTACATGTAAAACCAGTAAAACTAAAGTGACTCAACATTATTCAAATTACAATCAAATTGAGTCGGACGAGAAAACGTTTAAAAGTATGTTAAATGGAAAAAAAAACTATGTTGGATCCTTGCGCCGTACACCATGATACAACCTGAGTCACACGGTGTTAATAGTGAGTTACTCGGTAGTTGCAGGCAAGCGAAGTAGCCCGAACACATGACGGATATGACGTAAAACAAGCTGGTGGCCACCGGAAGTTGAACTTTTCACATAAAAATACACCCATGATTGTCATTGAATACAGAACGAGAGATATCGAAGCTTGCGAAGGCCGGCCAACAGCGCCTAGTTATTTTCCGAATTTTGCTTAGTTTGCTGTTGCCCTGACCGTTTACTTTGATCAGGAACATTGCCGAAATAATTGGAGACTTTCTTTGTTTAGGATGACGTTCGGTTCAGCTCATTCGAGGAGGTAAAAGCCGATTTTTTGTGCCTTCTACGTGTAACGTGAACGTATGTGTGTTGATCATTCATTTGGCAGCAGTGTCCATATTAGCGCGGTGGGGTCGGATTAGCCGTCGCGTAGTTTGTACAACGGTCCGTGTCTAGGATTTTACCGAACTATTCGTTACCGATCACTTCTTTAATTTTTAAAACAATTCGAAGCAGTCCGTCAGACTGAGCCGCATACAGCTCAGTTGTTGCCACTTTTCGACTGGGGACGTCGATTGATAGATTTTGTGGATCGATGATCGTGTGGACATATTCTAACAGCTTACCCGACCGAAAGAGTTTTGAGTACCCGTCCTTCTCTCGAGGCAGAAATTTCCACCTAAACTTTGATTTGCTGTTGTAGAGGTGTGTGTGACGTTTCGCATAAGCTATTTCTTTTAGCTTGAGACTATTAGAGGACGGATATGCCAATTGCTACGCAAGAAGGCCCTCCTCTGAGGCTACAACGACGAAAGCCTCTACACGCTGCTGGGGGTCACACGAATGGGCAGACGCCTTTTGACGAGGAAAATGCCAGCACTGGCGACACGGCGGCCGATTTTGTCGAATTGCTACGGAATTCACCAGATGCAATGAATCTTTCACCAAATAGAGACTTGTTCAATCGAAGGACTCCGACGCCGAGTGTAAATTTTACCCGACATTCTCCACAGTCGCCCCTCAATCCTCGAAACATGTTCGCTGAACTCGTTCATTCGCCAAATAATTCTGGCCACGGTGGTTACGATCTTAGAGACACAACTGCACGGAGGAGGTCATACCAAGGTAAACTGAAAATTGGCTGTTTTTCTCTCACTCGTTCTTTCCCTATTAACTAGAGATATTTGTATATTCAATAGCAATGTGTTTTAGCAATGTCATTCCAACGATGAAGAAAATTGTCGACGAGGCAAGCGTGCATGGTAAAATTATGTGCCATAACTAGTAATATAATCGCCTAATGTAATACCATGCATGTGACAGCTCAAATGTGTACGCAGGGCAGAATTACATTGTTCTCAGTGAATCACAAAATACTGGTTATTGATGCAAAAAGGCCTTTGCAGTCGACAAGCAATTTTTCATTGTCTTCTACCAAGTCTAGTGCAAACTAGAGATCCAGAATTTACAAAATTGTAGATGGTATAATAACAAAGCACCAAGTAGGAGACAAAGTTTTGTCGTATAGAAAGTTTACAAGTAGGTAAACCGTCGTAGAGGAGGGTTTATTAGTAGACTAAATTTAGCAACTACTTTCTACTAATAATATAGTGTATTTGTTTCATCATATCAAAATTTCATTCTCAGAAGCACTGATGCAGAAGAGTATTATATGAAGTTCCTATTTTTACGTGGATGTTATGTTATATTTGGCAAGTTTATGTGGTTATTAGGTCCACAACCGCTGTTTTCTTTTAGTGGAGTAGAAAGAATTGCTTTTGCATGGGGATGTTTTTGCTATTGAGGTCAAACCTGCAAACATGCTAGCATATATAACCTAGTGTGCGGCACACATCCATCATGTGATGCAGTTCTGGTCATTTTCATGTGGGCTGCGATGGTAATGTAATCCCCCTAGTTCATTTACATTTGTGAAGAACTTCCTTGCAAGGACCCTTATCTTCCTGATAATAGGATGGTCTGTAGTGAGTTGGAAGTCCATGTTTTGTGGTAGTTTTGTAATCCTCATGGTGTTGGTGGGATTTGACTTTGGTGTGGGTACCACACATTGGGCATTCTTTGTCCGATTTACCACGGCTAAATAGGGTATATGTATTTGTACACCTCACAGCAGTTCAGAGAGGTCACGCTATATCAGCTATCCTTTGCTTCAGTTAATCAGTCTCACTTAAATAGCAGCAACATTGTGAATATTATTTCTGGTGTGGAAAACAGGTATAGTTTATAGTGCAGAATGCATCTTTGAAAGTTTCCCACTTTTGTGGTGCCCCAGAATAACCCTGAATATATGGCAGCTACAGACATTTCTCTTTTACTGTTCAAGAAGATGCCCTGTTCAGGTATAGTGAAATAATAAATACAACAGTTCTAAACACTGTATGTCTAGTCAGTAAAATATTCTGGACACAAATGTTGTTGGCAAAATACTCATTGATTCGTCAACATGAGTGACATACTGTTTAAAAATTGTTTTTGTTCATTGCATTTAAAGGGCCAGTAGTTGTAACTTTTGATGATGTTTCTTTCAGTGTCATCTACAGGTTCTTTTTCTACTCCCAGAAGTATGTTGAGATACATAGAATTCAGCTTATTAACTCAGCCTATACGTGTTTAGACTGCATTGTTATTGTTGACAAATGAATTGCATTCTCGGTCCACACTAGAATTCAAACATAAATAATAACAGTGCATTTTACATATATAGATGCTGTGTTAACAAGCTGAATTGTGGAATTTCAACATGCTTTAGGGAGTAGGATGAGAACTTGCAGTAAAAATTAAAGTTAGCGAGAAAAAAAAATCATCAAAAGAAACAGCTACTGCCCTTTACCTGAGAGAAAAAGCTGTGTGTTTGCACCAGAGTGTGGTAGTTAGAAGTGACCATTTGTAGAACATTAGTGTAGTTTACTTGGTTTTGAACGAGAAAAACATTCTGTATGTCTGAGTAACAGGAACTGTTCACTACTCAGTGCCGAATGTTGTGAAGGCATAGGCAATATTGAGCTGAAGGATTATTTGAATTTGCAAGATAAATTTGATTAGGTAGAATGTGCCATGGCAAGTTTTTTCAGAAACTCATATATTTACAGTATTTTTCTGGTCAACTACTTCTAGACACTCATTTTGAAGTCTGTGGAGAAAGTGAAGTTTCCATCTGCATGTGTTTATGAAAAGTGAAATTTAGTCTCGGAATTTAGTTTCTGTAACATAATTAGGTACAGTAGCCATTTAGAATTTCGAGTGTCTATAAATTTTAGTTTTTTTCTGTAATCCAACACTTTTCATATTGACCACTTGTTTATATTCTTAATGATAGAAAAGAATGGTTCAAAGTTTCCTTGCAGAAAGATTGGGCTAAAGTTTAAAAATTTTTAAAAATTTTGTCACTTTTTCAGTTGCTTCAATTTTAGTCACATTATTTGCCAAATTGGAAGTGTTCTAAGTATGAATCTGTAGTAAAGGGTAATAGCAACAAACAATATTACTATGTTTCTCATCCCTACATCCCTCAATAATGTAGGTGTGTCCATGGAAACAGGATCTCTATCAGTCTACATCGCAGATTGTGTTAAACCCTCAGTATTTAGAATCAACATGCCCAAACACATACTAAATTTAGCTGCGAATCTGTATCATAAAAGCCATATATTCATACTGGATCAAAAACTTGTTGACTTGACTTGTAGTACATTTGTGAATAATATATATAATAGTATATATATATATATATATATATATATATATATATATATATATATATATATATATATATATCATGTTATACTGATCATGTAATGAGAGTTAATGTGTTACTGCAATAATGTCACAGAAGTTGTAAAAGTTAGAAAAAGTTATTTCCCCTTTTCCACTAGATTGCTGTATGGTGATGGTTGCTGTGGGAGTAGCACCCAATTGCTCACAATTCATTCAATAAAGGTGACCTTGACATATTATATTAACATTTTTGTCTTTTGGCCATCAAAATTTATTTAATACCTGATTAATGTGGGCAGCTTGTTGAAGGAGAAGTATTTTGACTGTTTCTCTGTTGTACTCTGTTTTCCTACTTCCATTTTCTGACTACAGCAACCCTTTTTGTCATTTTTCGGGGAAGGTTGCTTTCCAAACATATCATACATCGTAACATGTAAACCACCAGCTTGGTTGCCTTTGTTTTCTAATATATTATATAAAATCTAAAATATAGGTGTTCTGTTGCCTAAGGCATTGTCAAGATCGCTTGTTACTGTGCTTTCCAGGCTTGATATAATTAACCAACAACCAATGCAAAATTGCAAGGACAAATCTGACTTCTTCCTTGACATTTGTCATGTAACTGATACTTTTGCTCTTGATTTCTACCAGCTGATGAATGCAAATGTGCAGCATATAGAGTAAAACCTTTCCTGCTATGCATTCAGTTTCGTGTTCTTCTCACCCAAAGCATGTTGAGATGCACAAGTTATTCAGCTTGTAGCCTGTACAAGTGTGTAATCTGCATTGTTTTTGTTGACAAGTGAATTGTAGCCTGGACTAGAATTAAATAAAAACAATAACAGTGCATTCTACACGCATAGACGCTGTGTTGGCCAGCTGAGTAGTACAAGTGTTTTAACATTGCTTGGGGAGTAGAACAATAATTTGCAATTGACATTTAAAATAAAATAAGTATAATGAAAAAAATCATGAAAAGCTACAGCTACTGTACTTGCCCCCTTAAAGTACACCTTACTGTAGGTACTACAAAAGTAAAACTTCAGTTTTACAGTCTTGTTTAGCACTACCAGTTAGTTGAAATTGACTTTAAACTTCTGAAAAGATCAAGGCTCATATTATTTGCACAGTGACAAGCAAAATGAAG